>NW_006922187.1:89532-146319 GCF_000298275.1 Orycteropus afer afer | reverse complement strand
GTGGTTCAAACCCACCAGCCACTCCTTGGAAGGAAGACTGGGCAATCTACTTCCGTAGTGATACTGCCTCAGAAACCCAAGGAGGGCTCACTATGAGTCAGATCTGACTGAGGGCAATGAGTTTGGTTTTGTTTATTTTATATTGAAAGAAAGATTTACACTGGTACCCACTGCTATTGAGTCACTTCTGACTCATAGCAACCCCCACTGGGTTTCCAAGGCAGTAATTCTTTACAGAAGTAGATTGCCCCATCTTCCTTCCATGGAACAGCTGGTGGGTTTGAACCACCAGCCTTCTGGTTAGGAGGCAAATACCTTAGGCACTGTACCACCAAAGTACCTTATTTTATATTGTTAGAAAGATTTAATGCTATTAGGAACTTAAATAAGGCCAACTGATAACCATTCATAATGGTTAGTTATTTCAGTTAGTCTTCTCAGTGTTTTCACACAAGTACATGCTGAATCATGTAGAATTGATTTATCTTTGTTACTTTTTTGCTTTTACTACTATAGATTGCCAGGAAGAAGACTTAGATGTTACTTAACTTTTTCCAATGCTTCTCTTCTAGTCGGGACAATCATCAACTGTGATTGAGAATATTCATACTATTATTGCTGCAGCAGCTGTGAAATTTAACTCAGATCAGCTTAATCATTTGTTTGTTCTCATTCAGAAGGTATGTGTTCAGTCAAAATAGCTTACTATTAAATTTTACTAAAATAAGCTGATTTTGAGGTGTCCACCCCTCCAAATCGTTGCTAGTTGCTATTGCATCAGTTCTGACTCAGGGCAAGCCCAAGTGTGCATGCTAGAACTGCTCGCTAGGATTTACAAGGCTGTGATCTTTCGGAAGCAGATCTCCAGACCTAACCTCCAAGACAGCTCTGGATGGCTTTGAACTGCCAGCCTTTACTTAGGCTAGTAGTCAAGTGCTTAACTGTTTGCACTATGCTAAGGCTCCAAATTAGCAGTGTTCAAATGTATCACTTGTTAAACTCTTTTCGCTCAAGTTTAAAGTTTTTGCATATTTTGCCAGTTTGATAAAATTGAAAGGTGAAACAATTTTTGTGTTTTTTCTTTTCCATTCCACAGAGCTGGGAGGTTGAGAGTGATAGAGTAAGACAGAAGTTACTGAGCCTGATAGGACGAATAGGCCGGGAAGCTCGCTTTGAAACCACTTCTGGAAAGGCAGGAAAATCAAATGAATTTTTCCAGTACAAATATTTAAAGTAGTTTTATTCGTGTATTGGCTGGTTCCTCATATGTGGCATAATTTTAGGTGTTAGACGTGCTATGGGAACTGGCTCATCTTCCGACCCTGCCCAGTAGCCTCATTCAGCAAGCCTTGGAGGAGCATCTGACAATTCTTAGTGACGCATATGCAGTGAAAGAAACAATCAAGAAGAGCTACATTGTCAAGTGCATAGAAGATATTAAAAGGGTCAGTTTTATCTTTAATCTTGTTGTCAGAAGAAAACTGCCTGAGTAATTAAAAACCAAAACAAAACCCACTGCCATCAAGTCAATTCTGACTCATAGCGACCCCCACTGGGTTCCCACGGTGGTAAATCTTTACAGAAGTAGATTGCCCAGTCTTGCTTCTGCAGAGTGTCTGGTGGGTTTGAACCACCAACCTTCTGGTTAACAATGAGATGCCTTAGACACTGTGGTACCAGAGCTCCTTGCCTGAGTAATTAGAGCCAAGTAATTTCCTTCCCCTGTCATGTAAATTAAACTAAATATCCTATCTGGAAGCTCTTATATTAGAGCCATGAGATTGTTAAATTACAGGTACTGTTTTTACCATGTCACTTACATTTCTTTTAAAATGAATTTCTAGCCTGGAGAATGGTCAAGTTTGGATAAAAACAAGAAAGATGGAATCAAGGTAAGAATTTGTGGGTGAAATCAAGTTCAAGGTATACTACTAGTTTAACAATTCTCTTTGATAAATTGCATCATGATTTTAAAATAAGGATATGATTTAGTGTTTCTTGTGGTAACATTCATAGACACCAAAAAAAAAAAAAACCTCACTGCCATTGAGTCGATTTGACTCAAAGCGACCCCACCTTGGATTTCTGAGGCAGTGTCTCTATGGAAGTAGATTGCCCAATCTTCCTCCCAAGGAGTGGGGGTGAGTTTGAAGAGCCAGCTTTCTAGTTAGCAGTCAGATGTTTTAGGCATTACACCACCAGAGCTCCTAACGTTCATATAAAACCTTAGTATCTGTTTATGACTGGAGCTTTGTGATTTAAAGCTTGGGTAGTTATTGAAACTTACTTTTTCTCTTTTAAATTAAATCCACAATATACAGTTTTATTTAATAAGTTTAATGATTTCTGAGTAATCATGATACCCACTGAGGAAGACATGGAAGCACATTACCGGAGTAAAAGAAGGAGAAAGAGAATTAGCTCAGGGCTGGCACGTAGTAGTTTTTCAGGTGCTTGATTCAGACTCGTTCCTAAAGTAATTCTTCAGGCAGTTACTGAATGTTGCTGGGGCTTGATTTTATAAGATGGGATTGGGCAGTGATCGGAAGAGGGACTGGGTTCTGTGGAAGCTTTGCTCTTCGAGACTCTGCCCTCCAGGTTATAGTGAACATGTGGACAGTGCTTGGAAATGATGCTTAGTGATGAAGCAATAGTGATTATAGCTCTTCTGTTGCTCCGGCCCTTAAACCTCAAGTGTTTGCTGTGAGTAGGATGATCACAGTGGCCAGCCCCATGGGTTAGTACTTCCGTCTTTGCAGCTGCCCTAATCAAAGCTGCATCCTCCTCATGACTCTGGCCTCAGGTTGCTCTGACCAGACTCAAGGCCAAGCAGTGGGAGGGATTTCATTTTCCAAATTTCATTTCATTAACCTAAAAACAGTTTTTTTGGTAAAGTAGCTGGTAGCTTAGTAATTTAATTGGTAAAACATGCACCTTGGCTTACATTAGTAACTCCTTTTAAAGGATCTTGAATACTGCTAATGTTAATTGGTATTTTCAGAGACTCTTGACTCTCATAAAGAGGCTTTGGTGACTCAATGGGCTTTTATTCTCCTTTGTTACAATTGGTCATAAAGTTTAGTTGGGGGCATTGAAGAACTTTGTGTTTGATATTTTTGATGTTGAAAATTTGATCAAGTAAGTTTTCTACGTATAAACCTAGCTTTAGAGATTTTAAACGTAATTACAGACTAGAGCTGCTAATGGTCATATTATGAGGAATTACTTCTTTAATTCAGCACCATTGTTCTCTTTCTTCTCACTGAAGTTTCAATTTTTCCAGTTTTCTCAGCCAGTGAATCAGATAATTTAGCAGCCTCAGTCTTAATGATTGAAACTCATCCAGAGTTATTAAAGGAGTTTGGATCCCAAGAGAAAACGGGAAAGAGGGTATCTACAGAAAAATGGCCTTTTCTTCTCAGTTATAGATACATTTTCTTATTGCTGTGATGGTCAAAGCTGAAGGGACTTTTCCCTCCCTCTAGGGAAATGGCTTTTGGAACCAGAAACTCCATTCCACGCTTTTCTCTTCCTTCCTGTTGTAGCTCAGCCTTACTCGGCTCTTCCAGGCGGTAGCATCACTGCATCTCACTGCTCTTCTTTGTAGTCAACCCCATTTGCATCTGTTGTTTTATAACAAAACTTCCCAAAAAGTAATAGGGATATTTTTGGAGTCGTTTTGTAAGACGTAAATATTCTTCCATTTTTTAATTTCCCCACTGCTCCCAGTAAAGAAATTCTGGTGTGCCATTATTTCATTCCAAATAATAGTATCTTGCATTTATATAGCACTTTCTCATTTATTAAGTGCTTTCACGATGTTCTCTTAAAGTGCACGTTGCTGTAGGGGGACAGTGGGAAGATCAGAGAGCCCCCTGGATATGGCTCCAGGCAGGGGGGTGAATTATATACTGCCACTAAAGGTGTTTTTCTGTGCTATGCCCTTTCCTGCCAGGCAGCAAGGTGGGCTGACTGGGGATTATGTCTCCCTGCCAGGCTACACAGAAACTAAGCAAAGGGTAAGACAAGATCACCCACCTGTTACTTCCCTCCCACCCTTAGCTACCTCTACTTCCCCAACTGATTCCCCTTCCCTCTGCTTTTGACACTCCTAAAATTCCTAAGTGCCACTGTTATGTTCAGAAATTCTGACTTTTATTTCCATAGATTCTGCCAGGATACCCTTGGCTCCCTTGGTCCTCTTTCCTTTGCTTCCTTGATACCTTCCACTGTCTACCCCCGGCCCTTTCCCTATTATTTCACTTCTTTTTTTCCTTCAATAAACAGTTTAAATGTACTCCTACCCCAAAAAACTACTAAACCAAAAAAAATCATTTTTATTCAATTAGTGTTTGCATATTCCTTAAGTTGTTATCTTGAGACCACATAGCACAGTGCCTGGCAGGCTTTAAGTAACTATCGGTTCCCTTCCTCTTACTGCCTCCCCTTCACCCTGTAAGGACACTAAAATGTTACTTACCCATAGTTGAGGGGCCTCTACTTGCCAAAACACGTAACTGAAAATAAAAGTAACAAGATATCCTCAGTACAGTCTCACAGTTATATTAGTTAGTACAGGAGGAGAATACTTTAAAATATTTTTCTCCCAGACATACATCTATGCTTTGATTCTAGATAGATGGCTGGATCTGGAAAACTAAAACAGATGAGGAAGTGAGAATGTTCAGCTTTGAGGAGAGAGAACTTGAAAGCTTTCCTCCAATATTTAGAGGATGGTTACAAAGGAGTCTTCTAAGAGGTTACGGGGAGGCGCATCTCAGTTGATAGAACAATAAACTTTGTGTGAGAATAGTCTGAAAATTGAATGTGTCACCTCCTGAGGGAGTGAGTTCCTCATCACTGAAAACAGTAAGGGACTAGGCAGTCATTTAGCAACAGATGAATAAGGAAAATTTAGGTGTAAGTTTGCAGGCAAAACTAGTTGACAGGGTTTCATCTAATTTTAAGAATTTAATTTGGACATCCCTTTAACTCTTTCTCAACTCCATGACATTTTCAGATATGTTCATTTTAATTGTTGACTAAGGTTTTTTTTTGGTTTTTTGGGGGGAGTCCCTTTTGTTACTGGAGAAGAGTAATTTAAGGTTTTTTTTCTAAGTAGCATAAAAGTCATGCATAAGATGGAATAAATGATATTATTCCTGTTTGCTAATTTTAGGGGTGCTATTGTAGATATAATTCTTAAATTCCAATTTTATGTTTTTAATTTTAATTTTACTGTATAGTGAGTGACCGTCAAAGGATAATTTTCAATGTGCAATACGGATATTTAACCATAATTGACTAACTGGTCATAATACTTTGTAATATATCTGCTTATTGCTAAGGGGTTTATGTTTACATCCTACTTTTTGTAATCCTGTTGGAAAATAACAGTTTTGATTTCAGTCTTAGAGTTTTGCTCATTGTCATTTTGCAACCTATATATTATAGCAAGAATAGTCTAGTGAATTTCACAAGTAGTTGGCCTTTATACCTATGTCTCTGATACTAAGATGCCAATGATTGCAACAAGTATCGCACTTTTTGTAAGTTTGTGGAAATTGTCCATTTTAATTTTACCAACCAATAGTAGATTGTATTTACCACTACAATTGCATCCTATTTCTTTAGAGTCAGTCAGTTCAAATCTTAAGTCTCCTTTTGGCCTCTTATGCACAGCTTCACTGGGGCACACTGCTTTTCATTATCTATTACAATGCTTTTGACTTTTTGAAATCTTTAAGATTGAGTGTATAGTTTTGAGGCATCTTGAAGAATATGGAGTTTCATGTCCTTCTCCTGTTTCATTAGACTCAAGCTTCTTTTTTCCCTAATTGAGTTACGTATACTAGAAGTTAAACAGCTTCTTTTGAATTAGATTGCACCTTTGGACAGAGAGACATCTAGTGCCGAGTGATGTAGCCCTTCATAGTGTATAAGTCTGTCACTTCAACTTCTCTTGGCTTTGAAAAATTCTTTAGTCTGAGACTACTGGCAGATTTCTTTGCTTTTATTTGTATTGATGGACACAGCAGCCAAGTCTGTGCTATATCATAGGTGTAATCTTTGTAAATAACAAATTAATGATCGAAATTTTAGTTAAAAATCCATCCTTGTGTGGTGTTACCTGTACCAAGTAACAACTAAAATGACAGGTAGATGAACCAATAAGTGCCTTCTGTATGCAGCTAATTTTGCACTAATTCAGGTAAGGACAGCTACATCAAAACTTACTCCTATGCCTAGTGGCTGGTAAATTTCTTTTGACATAATTATAAGAAGTGTCAGTTTCAAAAATGTTAGAATTTGTAAAACCTGTGTCTTAGAATCCAGGAAATTCGTTATTTGCTGATTGGTTGGTTAATCTCTTCGAGGCAAGGAAAACGTTGTTTTAGCAAAAGCTTTCTCATGTTTACATATTTAGTAGATTCTTTTCTGCAAAAAAACCCCAAAAAGTCCTGACCCCCCCAAAACCAGGCATCTTGAGCTTATAGAAAGTTATGACAAAACAAGCTTTTAGAAAACAAAACCTGCCTTTAAAATAAATATTAAAGACTTAATACTTTTACAGTTTGTTTAGTTAAAAATTTAATAATTGGTCAATCAACTAATAGTATTTGGTCAGTCAACTAACAGTGTTTAATCTAAAATTCTTAACAGATTTTATGATGTATCCTATAAAATCTCACTGTTTGAAAAATGCTCTTTATTAAAAAACACTTCTCTTTTTAGAGTAGTTCATGAACATCAGACTTTCCAAGTCTGTATTGTGAAGATCTGGATTGCACGTACCAGTTTGCAGACATACTTGAAAATGTTTTGAAGTCTGTAAAGTCAGGAGAAGTATAAAGTGGCTCTAATACTTCATAAAAATGGAATTGTCTCTTATTGAATTGTTTAAACTAGGACAGGCAAACAGATCATGAATACTTCCTTTAGTATTTAGACCACTGTCGGTATCTTGGTCATATCATTGGTATCTTAATCATATAATTATAAAAAGCCCTATTTTTATTCCATTTTACTTACCAGCAAGTTCAGTATTATCCAAGTTAAGCTTTTGCCATCAGTTTATTTTATTTATGTCAACATGTCTTAGCAGCCTGTGCTACTTAATCTATCCTCTGAAGTTGCTAATTCCTTGTCATCTGTTTTTTGCTGATGTATCCCTGTACATTTACTGTCATTTCACATCCACTCCTGTTTGCAGTTCTTGGCCTTAGGAGATTGCATGCAGAATAAGAAGTAAAAGACTGAGTTATGAGTGCATGAAGATAAGCTATAATTGAGCTATGTATGTGAAGAGAAAAATAATAGAATGTGTAATAATAAAACCTAATTGACTTGGTAATTTTTTTTTATAGCTAATAAATTTAGTCTGTCATTTATTTCTAAATTTAAATTAATGTAACTTCTTTTCAACTTTAGTCATCTCAGCTTAATAATCCTCAATTTGTATGGGTGGTACCAGCTTTGCGTCAGCTCCATGAAATCACCCGCTCCTTTATAAAACAAACTTATCAAAAGCAAGACAAGGTAAGAATATAGCTTTATGTGATTTTATACAGTTACTTGTATTATCTTTTATAATAACAAAACAGACTTAAATTACTGAGTTTTATAGTCACTATTAAATTTTCATGGTTATTAATGTAATTTATTTACATTACTTAATAACTTTGAATTTGAACATCATTCTGCTTTCATTTGTATGACGTTTTTCTTCTGATACACCCCTAAGTCATTTTCTTTTTATTACCTTTATTTATTGAAATAAGGCAATTTTAAAAGGTAAGTATGGTATTTGAGAAATTTGATAGAAGAGGTTCAAAGGTTTATTTTACATTGTAAAAAGATTAGACTGCTTTAGGAGCTAGAGCTTCTTCAGTATAGTACATTTGGAAGAAAGATTTGGAAAAGTATACAGGCAGTGAAATAGTTCTTTTAGAAGACTTTTTTCTTAAAAAAAAAGAAAAGGAATCTCTTTTAGAAGCAAAAAAATAAGCAGAGAGGTTATATTAATTCCTTAGTAAGTGTACACACCACATTGGTTTTATTTTATATAGGAAATATAAGTTTGCTGTCCCTTACTTAGGACTATATCCTATGATAGAAGTTTGTATGAAACCAAGGATAACTGTAAATTCTCATACTACTTTTCTTCTTGTTATTTCTGCCAAGAGCATTATTCAAGATTTGAAGAAAAATTTTGAAATAGTCAAATTGGTAACGGGAAGTTTGATAGCTTGTCATCGACTTGCAGCAGCTGTGGCTGGACCTGGAGGACTAACTGGTTCAACACTGGTGGATGGCCGATACACTTACCGGGAGGTATCAGGCATTGTGTCTTTGCTTCATTTGACATTTTTGCACTTGAAGTATAAAATTAATACCTGTTAAGTGAGACTAGAAAGAAGTAGCATGAGGTAGCTTTGTATTGATAGAACAATTGTGTATCTTGACTATAATTACTTCAAAATAAAATTTTAGAAAAATGATATTTGTGGTTAAGCCTTTCAGTAAATTACTTAAGAGTTGCGTATGATAACAATAAAAATAAACACCTTTTCTTTGTCTTGGATCTTGAAATAATAACTAATTCTGCGGATAATGAGTTTTGTTTCTCAAATACATTAATTGATAATAATTTTGTTTTAAAAAAAATTTAGAAAAACTCACCAGCTGTGACTTTATGATGTTTAATTGGAGATTGTGAAAATATATTTTGTTGATATCTAAAATCAACTGAATTTGCAGTAGATTTGAAGTAGCTAATACCTACATTGTACCATCAGCCTACTGTAAACCAATTTCTCACATGTACTGAACTTTAAATTAGATGAGAAAACAGTCATTAACATTATTTATAAAATTTTAAAGCTTTTTCTTAATGTAGGTTGAATGGCTGGAGTTAACTAGCATTATTTCTTTTTGCAGTATTTAGAGGCACATTTAAAATTTTTGGCATTTTTCTTGCAAGAAGCTACTCTGTATCTGGGTTGGAATCGCGCCAAGGAAATCTGGGAATGTCTTGTGACTGGCCAGGATGTTTGTGAATTAGATAGAGAGGTAAGAAGATGGTATTGTGGCTAAAGTGAGACAGCAATGAAACTTAAATGTCTTATGTGTGTTGTATGTGTCTCACATCTTTCTTCATTTCTATACACTTTTCAATTTACATAAGTACATGTTTCTACAAATACACCAGCAACTCTAAGTGCTAGAAGAATATTTTATATAATATATGTATATCCATGATATAAGTATCTGTGTGAGTTTTTTGGTAGTTTTGATTCCGTTCTGGATACAACAGCAAATTTAGCCAAGAGAGTACAATTAATAAGCTCTGGATTTAACTTTAATTGTTTTCCTTTTCATAAAACTGATTTTTATTTACCAACAGAAATCTTTGAATACCTGTAATGATGTTATACTCTAGTCACACTAAAGAAAGAATCAGTGCCCAGATACATTATTAAAATTATCATTACACTGCTGGAAACAGGTTTGACCCAGAGTAGAACACCTGCTTTGACATTTTCCAACTGTAAATCTGTTCCCTTATTTCATTTTACAGAATAATATTAACTGCTTTGTAGGGTTGTTGAAAGGATTACCTGTGTGCCAATGACTAGCACAATGCCAGGCACAGAGTAAGGCTTAATTAATGCTAATGGCAAAGCTAAAATATAAAACTTAGTGAAAAGTATATTTTTTCATTATCTAAGGGGCAAAGATTGCTAGTAGCTGCTTCATTTAGCTCCAGGGTCCCAAACATTTCAGTTTCAAGTGGTATTTTGGCAATACAAATTTTGAAGTATTCAAAATAATTTTCCTTTACTTCCCCAGACTGGAATACATGTTTGCTTGAAATGGATTTTAGTTGTAGGGTAATATTTGTCTTAATCCACAGATGTGTTTTGAATGGTTTACAAAAGGGCAGCATGATCTTGAGAGTGATGTTCAGCAGCAGCTTTTCAAGGAGAAAATTCTTAAATTGGAGTCATATGAAATCACTATGAATGGTAAGAAAAAACATCAAATTATTTTTTATTTCTTTCAAGCTCAGATTTTATTCTTCTCTTTCTCTTTTATCCCACTTTTCAGAAACAACTGAGCAGTTTGGAATCCTTCCTGACTTTTTCTTATGCATATGAAGATATACCTGTGTATACCTACATTTATATACACAGATAAACTGTTTTTTTACATAATGGTATCTTATAATTAATTTTTAAATTATATGGCCTGATAGATCACATTGCTAAACTGGTTTTCCATAAGTGCAAAATGTACAAAAGCGATTCATTAAGGTAAAAATTTGTAAATATATAGAAATCCTCTTTATGATCTTTTCAAAATTGAGTTTTTTACTTGAGATAATTTGCATACTGGCAGAGGAAGATGGCGTCGTACCTGTAGCCCACCCGTTTGTTCCCTCTAGCATCTTAATTCCTGAAAAACTAGGTGTAGTAGTTAGAAGCAGGGATTCTGGAGCTATAAACAGTAAGTGGGTGCCAGATTTAGTGGAGACAGAGGAAAAAAGCAGAGTAAACAGCTGAGAAAAATAAACAAACCTGCCCTCCAGCAGGAAGATGGAGAGGTGGAGAAGTGGAAAACTCATTAGCAATACAGGGAAGAGCTACGGAGAGGGAAAAAAACAAACAGGGAGGCACCATAGAACCCATGGACACTTTGGGGACTCGGAATACCCACACTGGGAACTTCTGACAGTAGCCTTTGGAGCTGAGCTGAGTAAATGAATAACCTTGCTGAGAAACAGAGCAGAAACCCCTGTGGCTCAGGCTGCAGCTGAGTTCAGAGTGGAGAGGGGGAAGGGAGGAAACTTGCCACGGGTAAGTGAGCCCTGGGACAAGTTCACAGCAGAAGGCTGGAATTCAGCTCTTCCACAACAGCTTTTTAGCACAGAGTGAATCAGGGTACAAGGGGTATTTGCAACTTTCTGACCCAAGTGGAAAGTAGCGGCTCCCTAACCGTTGGAGTCTCTACCAATTTTGAACTGTGGATCTGTGAGTGATGACAAAACATCATCGATAGCCATCCCAAGCAGACTCAAAACAAAGCCCTGGAGGCAGCAGCAATTACAGAAATGTGGAAAGTGGAGACTCACTACTGGAACCTTGTTATTTTTCTTTTCTTTCTCTTTTTTCCTCTTTTCCCCTGCCTTATCCAATAAAAGAACCACATTAAGCCACCACAACACCTTCTCGTCCCAACTCCAGATCTCCTTCATGAGGAACAGAGAGAGACCTGCATCCACACTGCCAACAGTGATTCCATGAGGAACAGAGAGAGACCTGCATCCACATTCCCAACAGTGATTCCATGAGGAATAGAGAGAGACCTGCATCCACACTCCCAACAGTGATTCCATCAACACAAAGAAAACTGCAGAGCAACCCAGCACATCTGAATTAATAACAAACAAACAAAAGCCCGGCAGCTCCATACTTGCAAATATATTTAGACATAAAATCAGGGTGAAACAAATAGATACATAACTAACAGTTAAAGACAACAACTTCAAAATGTCTTGCCCAGTGTTCCTTCTGAGGAGTGGCTGGTGGGTTTGAACCACCAGCCTTCTGGTTAGCAGTTAAATACCTTACGCACTATGCCACCAGAGCTCCCTAGAAGCAACAGACAATCTCAAATAAAACAAAAGAAAACAGGACAAGACAATGGAAATAAAATCTCAGGCTAAAGACTTATCTAACATGGAAGAAGAATAGGCAATAGAATTGTCTGAAAAGGAATTTAGAAGATATGTGTATAGAACTCTGCAAGAGCTCAAGGAAACCACAAATAGAATTGAGGAGAACACAGATAGTACCCTAGAGAATTCAGGAAAACCATTCAAGAACAAAATAACAAGATAACACAATCAGAACTTATATAAAAACAGCAGTTAGAAAGCCAGAGGATGAGCATTAGAATTATAGAGTTAGACAACACATGGAAGACAAAAGAGTACACTAGAACTGGCTGAAGAACGCATTTCCCAACTAGAAGATAAATCCCTTGATGCCAGCCTGTATGAAGAAAAATCAGAACAAAGATTTAAGAAAAATGAAGAGAACCTCAGTTATATGGCATGCCATGAAAAGAAACAACATACCCCTCACTGGAATACCAGAACAAGAGGAGGCAAAAAAAAAAAAAAAAAAACCTGAGAAAATTGTGGAAGACTTGCTAACAAAATTTTCCCCATATCATGATGGAAGAAAAGATAGCTGTCCAAGAAGCTCAACGAACCCCATATAGGATAGATCCCAAGAAAAAGTCACTAACATATCATAATCAAACTCTCCAAAACCAACGATGAAGAGTCTTTGAGCAGCCCAGGATAAGAAAAATGTCACCTACAGTGGACAAGCAATAAGCTAAGTTCTGATTACTCAGCAGAAACCGTGCATGGATAAAACACTGAAGGAAAAGAACTTTAAACCAAGAATTCTATATCCAGCCAAATTGTCCATCAAATATGAGGGTGAAATCAAGACATTCTCAGGCAAACAGAAATTAAGGGATTTTGTGAAAACTAGACTAACCCTACAAGAAATGCTTAAAGGAAGTCCTTCCAATAGAGAACCCACAATGGAGAACAATAAATTAAACTCAGGACACTTGACATCAACACTTAAAAACCAAATCAGAAAAAGATGCTCAAAATAAGCTGATTAAACATTGTACACAAAGAAACAAAGGAGTCAAACAAAGTAAATAGAAAGAATAAAAGTTCTAAATATAAAACTTCCAAATGGAGAGGAAGACAGGACAATGTCCTTATAGAACAGGCTGTTCCAAAATTAAAGAGACAAGAATTCACTGCATGGTAACCACAGAGAAAATTAACAATTCCCCTAAGCAAATCCAGAAAGATGGAAAACAGATGGGCTTAATGAGTATAAAACCAACAATAAAAAAGAAAAGAGAAAAAACACTAGATAACAAAATGAACTCATTTCAGAAAAGTATTTGGAAATCACCAATACCACAGCAAAAAAACACAATAGAATGACAGCAATCAATTCATACCTATCACTAATTACACTCAATGTGAATGGACTCAATGCACCAGCCAAGAGAAAGAGAGTGGCAGATTGGATAAGAAAAGAAGACCCATCAATATGCTGCATATAAGAAACCCACCTTAGATGCAAAGATTAAAAACAAAAGTTAAGGAGTAGAAGAAAATATACCAAGCTAACAGTAACCAAAAAAGAGCAGGAATGGCAATATTAATTTCTGATACAATAGACTTCAAGGTGAAAGACAGTATAAGAGAAAAGAAGGACATTGTCTGATGCTAAGAGGGTCAGTTGACCAAGAAATCATCACCATAATTAATATCTATGCATCCAATGAATGTGCCCCAAAATATGTGAAGCAAGTATTAACTGAATAGAAAGGAAAAACAGACAACTTTACAGTAGTAGTAGGAGACTTTAACACAGCACTTTCAAGGAGGGACAGATCAACTAGAAAAAAACTCAACAAAGATACGAAAGAACTCAGGAACACAATCAACCAACTCGACCTCATAACATACATAGAGCACTCCACCCAACAAAAGCACAATTCTTATTCTCCAGTGCACATGGATCGTTCTCCAGAATAGATCATATGTTAGAACATAAAACAAGCTTCAATAAATTAAAAAAAAAAAAAAATGAAATATACTACAAAGTATATTTCTCAGACCACAGTGCTACAACATTAGAAATCAGTTAATAGGAAGATAGGGGAAAAAATATCAAACATGTGGAAGTTGAATAATGCACTGTTAAAAATTACTGGGTAATAGAAGAAATAAAGTGTAAAATATAAAAAAAAATTCCTAGAAATGAATGAGAATGAAGATAGATCTTACCAAAACCTATGGGCCACAGCAAAAGCAGTACTCAGAGGTCAGTTTATAGCAATAAATGCACACATCAAAAAAGAGGAAAGAAACAAAATCAATACGCTAACTCAACAACCCCAGCAATTAGAAAAAGAGCAACAAAAGAAACCTACAGTATCCAGAAGTAAGGAAATAGTAAAGATCAGAGAAGAAATAAACAAAACAGAAAACAGAAGAACAATAGAGAAAATCAACAAAACAAGAAGCTGGTTCTTTGAAAAGATTAACAAGTTGACAAACCATTGACAAATCTAACAAGAAAAGAAAGAAAAGATGCAAATAACAAGACTAATAAATGAGAAGGGTGACATCACAACAGAACCAACTGAAATAAAAAAAAATATTGACAGAATATTATGAAGAACTGTACTCCAGCAGATTCAAGAATATAAAAGAGATGGATAAGTTTTTAGAAACACAAGACCTACCAGAACTATCCCAGTCGGAGATAGAATACTTGAACAGACCCATAACAAAGGAAGAAGTTGGGCGGGTCATAAAAAAACTCCCCACAAGAAAAAGTCCTGGCCCCATGGCTTCACTGGAGAATTTTACCAAACATTCAGGGAAGAGTTGGCACCTACACTACTCAGACTATTCCAGAACACAGAAAAAGATGGAATACTCCCAAATTCACTTTATGAAGCAAGCATAACACTGATAAAACCAGAGAAAAACACCACTAAAAGGGAAAACTACAGACCAATGTCCCTCGTGAACATTGTTGCAGAAATCCCCAGCAAAATCTTAGCCAACAGAATCCAACAACATATCAGAAAAATAATACATTTCAAGTGGGATTCACACCTGGTATGCAGGGAGGTTCAACATCAGAAAAAAACAGTTAATGTAATCCACCACAAAGATTGAGACAATTTGCATACCATAAAATTCACCTTTTTAAAATGTAGAATCCAGTGATAATTAGTATATTCACAAAATTCTGTAACCATCACCACTATTTAATTCTAGAAAATTTTCATCAAACCCTGCCCTCCTTGCCCCTCAAAAACCTATCAGCAGTAAGTGCCCATTTCTCCTTACCCCAGATGCTGGCAACCACTAATCTGCTTTCTGTATCTATAAATGAACCTGTTCTGAATATTTCTCATAGATGAAGTCATACACTATTTGGCCTTCTGTGTCTGACTTTTTCACTTAACATAATAGTTTCAAAGTTTATCCTTGTATCAGTACCTTATTCAGTTTTATGCCTTAATAATAGTCGATTGCATAGATGAACCATATTTTGTTTTCCCATTTATCTGTTAATGAGCATTTCAGTTGTTTCCATGTTTTGGCTGTTACCAGTAATGCTGCTGTGCACATTTATATACAAGTTTTGTGTTGACACAGGTTTTCATTTCTCTTGACTAAATAGAAGTGGAATTGCTGATAACTCTATCTTATAACATCTTGATGAACTGCCAAACTATTTTCAAAATTGTTGTTGTTGTTATGTGCTGTTTAGTTGGACCCGACTCATAGTGACCCCTCCTTGGGTTTCCAAAGCAGTATCACTACGGAAATAGATCGCCCAACCTTCCTTTGGATGATGAGTGGCTGGTGGGTTTGAACCACCAGCCTTCTGGTTAGCAGTCAAGTGCCTTAGGTACTACACTACCAGAGCTCCTATTTTCAAAATAGGCTGTACCATTTTCCATTCCCACCAACAGTGTACGAGGGTTCTAGTTTCCCTGTTTTCTCGCCAGCATTTCTTCTTTGTTTTTTTAAATTCTCGCCATCCCAGTGGGTGTGAAGTGGTCTCGTCATTTTAATTTGCATTTCTCTGATGATTAATGATGTTGAATGTCTTTTCATGTGTCTAATCACATTTTTTGTCTACCTTTTAATTGGGTTGTCTTTTTATTATTGAGTTGTTACGAGTTTTTCATATATCCTGGGTATTCATTCCTTGTCAGATACATGATTTGCAAATATTTATCCTATGGGGTTATCTTTTCACTTTCTTAGGGTCCTTTGATACACAGAGTTTTTAGTTTTGATTAAGTCCAGTTTATCTCCTCCCCCCTTTTTTTCTTTTGTTGCTTTGCTTTTGGTGTTGTATCTAAGAAACTGTTGGCTAATCCAAGGTCACAAAGATTTGTGCCTGTTTTCTTCTAAGAGTTTTATAGTTTTAGCTTTTGATGTGCTCTTTGATACCCTTTGAGTTTTTTGATACTTTGATTATCTGTATTACTTAGAGTGCATGAATTTACTGATGTTGTTCAATTTCAGGTTTTAACTTATTTAAGACTTTTTTTGAAAATGTGAATCTCTGTGATCATCGATTAAAAAGGCAAGGAGCTCAACTGGTAAGTACACAAGTCTCAAATCTTAATAATTAAACCAAGTAATTTGGATTATCTTATGAAACTTGATATTTAACAGCAACAACAACAACAAAAAAAATAATGTTGCAATTGAGAGAAAACATGTATTTTAAAGAGCAGGCATCTCCTTGACTTCTGTCTTCTGCATTGAAGGCATAGCTTTTCTTAAGAGTGTAACACAAAACTCCTTTCCTAGCACACTACCTCAACAGTGTGGGAGAACAGCTGACCTCTCAAACCATTGTCTTTGCTTCTTACTGATTTTAGGGCAGCCAGTGGCCTCTTGTGACTAGGTTAATGCAGAGTACAGACAGTTCTGTCTAAGATTCCAACTCCACAAATCCAGCAAGTCACATACATACATGCATATAATTAATAATAAATAAATAACCAGTGCCATCAAGATGGCTCCAACTTCTAGTGACCTATGGAAGAGAGTAGAACTGCCCTACAGCATTTCCAAGGCTACACATCTTTATAGAAGCAGACTGCCTCATCTTTCTCCCATGGAGTCACTAATGGGTTCTTACCGCTGACCTTTTGGTTAGCAGTCAAATGCCTTAATTTCTGCACACCAGAACTCTTTCAGCAATTCACATATATTTTATAACAAAGTATTCAATTCTGGGATAGTAATGGCAGAGATTGGGGATAAAAATTTAGAAAGAGATAATGAAACAGGAAAATAAGGATCTAGCAGATGTATGCAGCTTATGTTTATATGTCCATGTGCAACTTGAAAATGAAAGCCAGAGAATAGCTCTTTACCCAAGTCCATTTTATTCAGGGCCTGCCTTCCTACCAGATGCAGCAGGCCCTGGTTCTTGACATTTCTAACTGAGCTTTGGGAAGACCAGATTGAGCCCTATGGATTAGTAATCTCTTCGAGTTTAACTATGTTTTCTTATGAAGAATAAGAACCAGCTCACTCTTCAAGGGTTTCTGCATCAGTGTCCTGTCTGGGTAGCTATCCAGGTTGGATGTAAGGATGTTTGGAGAAAATCTTACCTCTCCTGGTTCACATATGATTGCCCTTTGTTTCTGTGGCTGGTTGTTTTGTTGTTTTAAAGCTTTATATCAGTACAATACTGTCAGTGGCTTTTTGAAGCTTTGATTTATATTGAACTTAAGAGGTGTGGGCTCACAATATACTAGAAAATAATTGTAATTTTGAGACCTGGTATGCTCTTGAATTTATTTTTTTTTCTTCTGAACAGTATGTAGAAAAGCTCGAGTTGATAGGAATGGATTTCATTTGGAAGATAGCCATGGAATCACCTGATGAAGAAATTGCTAATGAAGCTATTCAGTTAATCATAAACTACAGTTACATTAACTTAAATCCTAGGTTAAAAAAGGTAGGTATCATACATAAAAAAATTAAATAGAGTTTGGTGGATAAATTATAATCCTTGGCATGCCTGAAAATTGGCTTCTTTATTTTGATATTTTATCTTTAATAATGATAAAAACTAAATGCCAAAGTACTAATTTATTTTCCACATACTTCTTAATTTTAGGATTCAGTATCTTTACATAAGAAGTTTATTGCTGATTGCTACACAAGACTAGAAGTGAGTAGAAAACTAACTTTTTTTAAAAGCCTATTTTATTGTGTTTATATAGCAAATTAGGCTCCTGTTTGACAATTTCTACACACGTTGTTCATTGACATCAGTTACATTTTTCACTATGTGAACATTGTCATTAATTGTGTTCTGATTGTTCTGTTTCTAGAACTCTAGTTTCTCTTACCTTCTCATTTTTGCATTAGAGTAATTGTTGACCTTTTGGTCTCATAGAGATTTTTTTTTCTTTTTTTTTTTTTTTAAATGCAGTACTGTACTAACAGATAGTATCCTTTATTTTGTGTGCCAGTTTGTTATTTCACTAAAAGGTGATCCAAGGAATGGTTTCTGTTAAAGGTTTAAAGAGTATTTCAGGGCAGTAGTCTCAAAGAGCCCTCTTCCAACCTGGTCTTGTAAGTTTGGACTTTTTAAGAATTTGAGTGCTGTTCTCTGTTTTCCTTCCATTCTAGCAGGGTTCATCTATTGTGACTGGTCAGAACGCTTGGTAGTGGTAGCCGGGCACTTTTGGTTCTGGTTTCAGAATAATTTAATGCTATATCTTATGTAGGCTCTTAGCCCTGTAGACTGATTTCTTCTCTGAGACTTTAGTTTCCTTTGTTTAACCTGTTTTTGAAATAAATGTTTGTTACTTTTCCTCTTACAATTTTTTATTTTGAGATATAGTGGGTGATGATGTTTATGGTGGGGTCCTCGTGGAGAATTGTCAACTGTATAATATTGTGGTATGGGGAATAGACATTTACCTTAATGTCTCATAGAGAAATGCATTTTATAGGAACTCCTTTTCTCCTTCCACCATCTCTCTCTCACTCCACACCACCCCACTCATCCACCCCCTTTTTGGGTAGAGGAACTGTGTTCAGAATATAAGTCTATTATACAGTACATATTTCTAATCAAGTCTTTTCCTCCTTTTTCTTTCTCTGTCCCTGACTTTTACAGAAGTACTTGCTGCTTCTTTACCTATCATCTGTCCTACCTAGTTTATATCATAAACGCTATTAAAGACCACAGCAGGACACTCAGTAGTCGGTGTTATTGGCTGCCTTTGTCCATTAGAAGCCTGCTGTGTGATGCTGTCTCATATATTACCAATGCCTTATTTCCACTAGGATGGTTAAAGAATTTGATGCTCATCTTCATTCTTTTTCTTTTTTTTTTTTGCTTATTTAAGTTTTATATAGCTAAGAAAGAGTATTCCAAAAGCATAAAATGCTGTTGCCCCTAGATGTCAAAAAATTAAACTCGACTCAGCGGCAGTGAGTTTTGAGTGATGAATATATGCTAGAGTCTGTACGGGGTTTTCCAGGTTGTCTGTGACTTCCATCTACTATATGATCATAAAAAAAAAAAAAAAAAACATTTAAAATATCCACATACTCCTAAATGAGGTCTTTGTAAGTGTTAATACATGTAAAACAGTAGTTCTTAACTGGGGGGCTATATTGCCTCCCAGGGATATTTGGCAGTGTCTAGAGACATTTTTTTAGGAGCTCTGGTAGCATAGTACCTAAGGCACTTGACTGCTACAGGAAGGCTGGCGGTTCAAACCCACTAGCCACACCTCGGAAGGAAGGTTGGGCAATCTACTTCTATAGTGATACTGCCTCGGAAATTCAAGGAGGGGTCCGACTCTGGCACATAACAACAACAACAACAACAACAGCAGAGACATTTTTGGTTATCACAGTTGGGGAAGTTGGGGGGAGGAGTTTGCTACAGGCATCCAGTAGGTAGAAGCCAGAGGTGCTAGTAAACATCGTACAAGGCACAGGAGAACACACCCAGCAAAGAATTATCTAGTCCAAAATGTCATTTAGAGCTGAGGTTGACAAACTCTGAGGTAGAATGATTATTTCATATTTTATAGGCAGCCAGCTCAGCACTTGGTGGCCCCACTCTTACACATGCTGTGACCAGAGCAACAAAAATGCTTACAGCAACTGCTATGCCAACTGTAGCAACATCAGTTCAATCTCCATATAGGTAAGTGGTTATAGAACTGAGAACAAATACTCCCATAACCCACAAATTTATAAACCAATTTTTTAAAAATAATTGGTATCTTTTTTCCTATGGAGATCTCTCAACTGTTGATTCCCTCATTTTATATCCTAGCTTTTGCCAACAGCCATGTCTCAAGAAAATAGTATGTTCCCCATCATGCACACACAGATCTGTGTCACTTTTGAAGATGTGTAGATTAGTGGCAGAACCACCCAAGTACTGCCCTGCCCTGTGCTTCTACTTGGTCAACAAGTTTTGTTGTTTTATTTTTAAAAAATTTAATTTATTTTACTTTCACTTCATATAACATAGATAGCCTACTTTTTAGGATGAATAAAGATATTCATTGTACTAAGAGTAATTTTTTTCAAGTTTGAAATATTTACTTGTTAGACATCTTACAACTTTTTTCTTTGAATAGTTGTAAACCAAGATAAGCAAAATGAAGTGCAAGATGTTGATAAATTAAAATTATGCATTATAGATGTCGATTAATTAAAAGTAAGTTGTCAGTTGAAATATTTGCTTAAAATTATTTTTCAAAATAAGTGTTAGTAAGAACTTTATTTTGAAATATTTGTGTTAAAACTCTGAATTGACATTGTATCTTAATTATATTGCTGTTTAATTATTGCAAATTTTACCGGGGAAATCCAAGTCCCATGTTTGCTCCAGTTCCGAGGGACATAGATTGAGTTAACTAAAACAAGTTTTGGGGCTATATGATCCTTTCATTGCCTGGAAGCATCCCTAATGAGTGGTGCCTAGGAATCCTCTCCTGTGGCACAACACCAGGCTCACTCTCTGTGCCTCTCTCTCCTGCCCTCTAGTGATGGGTACTCTTATATAGTCTTTATTCCTGGAGAGACTATTTTCATTTATAATTTGGGAGATACTTCTTTTCTCCTTAAAGCCTTCCTTTAGAAAAGGAATTAAAGCAGTATCTATGCCCACATTCTTCATCTTCTTTTTTTTAAAAAATGAGTTAAGTACTGTGAAGCTATACTTTTGTTATTGTGAAAGAAGCCAATAAAACACAACCTTCTCAGACCCCTTTATAAAATGGCAGAGAGTGATTATAGATGCAATTCATGATGCGAGCACTAACATGGACTTTTGTATTCCCACATTTGAAGTATAACTCAAATAGACTTTGATTAAGAATATATATTAAAGAGTTCTTTTATTACATGTTGATAAGATGTAGTCCATCTGTTACCTAGTTCCTTGATAACTCATTTGTCTTATAAACTAGAGGAGACGTACATTTGTGAACTATCAGATTGAGATTTCCAAATTGCTACTTCTTTATGTGAATGTGTTTTTGTTTTTTTCTTTTCACTAAGTACTTTTTTTTTTTTTGTGTGTGATTTGGGTGAAAGTTTATGGATCAAATTGATTTTCCATACAGCAGTTCATACACATTTTGTCTTATGACTTTGACTGTAATTCCCCACAATGTAACAGCTCCCTTCCCACTTCCTCCCTGTAGTTCCTCTTCCCTGCGCCCTTCCCTCCCATATATTCTGCTCCCTAAGCTGTCTCCCTGTGCAAACACTGCCCTTCTGTTCTCCCATGATTGATTGTTCCAGGTAGTATATCTACCTAATTTAAATGTTCCTCCATATGCTAGTCTGTTATTTGGCTGTAAGCCACAAGAATGAGTTCAATTCCAGACCTGAAGGGTAGCTAGGGGCCATAGTCTTAGGGATCTCACTAGGCTCTATCAGAGCAGCAAACTCGTTCTCTCTCTCTCTCTTTTTTTTTTTTTTTTACTGATTCTGAGTTTGCTCTCCCACTCTATCTAGGATTTCCTTCACCAATCCCCTTCCAAGAGGTTGACGGTGGTAGCCGGACACCATCTAGTTCTTTTGATCTCAGGGTCATATAGGCTGAGGTTTGCATGGTCTACCAATCCTTTGGACTAATTGTTTCCATGCATCCTTGGTTCTCTTCATTATTCTTTGGTCTGAATGAGGAGAGACCCATTGTTGTATCTAGGTGGCCACTTGCAAGTTTCTAAGATCCCAGTCACTACTCACCAACGTAGGATGTAGAACAATGTTTTTGTGTAGTATATTATGCCAGTTGAGCTTGTTGTCCCCTGCAACCATGGTCCCGAGCCCATAGGTCCAGCTACTTGCTCCCTGTGTAGCTGGCTGTGGCCAAGAAGTCACCACAACCTTGTCCCTTGTCAGTTCTACTATACACCTGGACATTCTTACAACACATACAAATATGCTTGTAGAAACATCATCTGCCAACCCTGTACATGGTCATGGGCACACTTCCCCCTGCCTAGACATACCTGATCATTCAGCCTAAAGTACTTTTTATTCTAGATCATTTTATATTTAGTTGACTACAGTAGAGCAAAATCACATATCAGTTTTAAAGTAGTCTTATTACACCTTTGAAATTAATCAGAATGTATAACTTCAAAGTTGAATTTGAACTAACACATTGTCATCTCATTTCATTAGTTTTGAAAGAACTTTTCAGTGACCGTAATTGTTCCATCTTGTGGGAAAGGAAGCTAGGGGCCACTCTCTGTTGAGGACAGTATTTTGTAGTGATATCTATGACTTAATTCAGTATTGAGGCAAAATTAGTTATCAGTTCATTCACTTTACTGTCACACTTAGATAGATATGCTAAAGATTTTTTAATATAATATATTTTAGTTTCTAGTTCCTGCCAATAGATTGGAAGAATTTGGAACTCTTTTAAATGTATTTGACACAACTGTGTTTAACCAACTCTTTTTAAAGTAAAATTTCCAGTAGTACTAATCAGAATTCCAGACCAATTGCTAGAAAATGGTAGTACCTGTTTTCAGTTTTAGAAATAAAATATGGAGCTGTGACTATATATACTACTGAATATTGGAATCCTATAATTTCAAAATGGATAAGTAAGATTCCATAAGTCTTTGACCAAAAGAGACTTCAGGTTTCATTTGCAGACTGTCCCAGCTCCGCAGTCCCCTGCTGTTTGTTTGTTGTTCACGTCAAACAGACGTGGTTGCATCTCCCAGTGTTTGCTGATTTCTTATGTACTCTGAAAACCCTTGGGATAGTACATTGTTATGTATTTTAATTCTGTAGAATAGTCACTTAAGCCAGATGAGCAATTGTTTGTGCTTCCCTTCATCCTCATCCTTAGGCTTAATGAGAACAGGCAAGCAGCACTCCTTATTTGTGGTATACCCTTTGCTTTGCATTTATCTTCTGATTTTCAGGCAACTCACAACTTTTTCAGATTCCAAGTGTTTACAGAACTATGTGGCATATTTTAGTTGTAAGATTATGAGAGTCAAACTCATTCTTTATTCATTCTTGGTGAATTGATGAACAAATAGGTCTAAAGACTCAGATCCACTATCTGTGGAACAACTGTTTAAAAAAGAAAGGAAAGGAAATGTGAGGAGGGGCAGACTTCTCCTTCCTTACTCCATCTGTACACTACAGCTGTGACCTGGTTTAATCCCCTCCCCATTGGGCAAAAGGGAAGTTTAGTCTGCAAATTTCAGTCCTTGACCAGGGAGTGCCAACTGTGGTTGTGGTTTTGGTGAGACAGACTGGAACTGAGCTCAAATCAGCAATTCATCTCAAATGTTTGTTTATTTATTTATTTAATCCATAGATCTACTAAACTTGTAATAATTGAGAGATTGCTGCTACTGGCAGAACGCTATGTGATCACTATAGAGGTAAGCCTCTCCTTGTAAAGTAGCTTCCTTCGGTACATTTCTAGACTAAATGTGTTAGATGTGTATTTTTATGATGATAACAGTGACACTGTATCTGACTTGTTTGATTTACTGTCTGTTTCAAGGATTTTTACTCTGTTCCACGAACTATTCTACCTCATGGTGCCTCATTTCATGGACATCTTTTAACTCTTAATGTTACCTATGACTCCACCAAAGATACCTTCACTGTAGAGGTAGGTTTACTTTAAGCACTGTAGCCATTGTCTTATTATTTTCTTATTATTTGTCTTAGTATTTTCATAAGAACAGTATTGATTGAGATAGCTGCATGAATGGCTATTCTAAAACTCTTTGGTAAGCAAATTTAAATAAAAACCTAAAATAAAAGAAAACTGATGTGATGTAAGCAAATACATATGTAAATACATAGAGGTGCCTCAGAAGGCAGGCTTGGTGATCTGCCTCCAAAAGGTCACAGTCTTAGAAATCCTGTGAAACAGTCCTACTCTGCACACTTGGGGTCACCAGGAGTCTGAATTGATTCAGTGGGAATTGCCGTAGTTCTCTAGTGCTGCTCTAATAGAAATACCACAAGAGGGTAGCTTTAACAAACAAATTTATTTTCTCACAGTTTAATAGGCTAGAAGCCCAAATTCAGGATGCTAGCTCTAGGAGAAAGCTTTTTCCCTTTGTGTCAGCTCTGGAGGGAGGTTCCTGTCTCTTTTGAGCTTCTCCTTGGCAGTCTTCATATGTCATATGTCATGTCTCACTTCCCCCTTGCTTGTTTAATCTCCTTTATGTCTCAAAAGAGATCAGCTTATACTAATGTTGTTTCATTAACATAACAAAGAAAATATATTCCCAGATGGGATTATAAGGGTTAGGATTTATAGTACATATTATTAGAAGACATAGTTCAGTCTATAACAGCAGTAATATGTCAGGTGTTGATAAGTGCATTGAGAATGAAGCATAATAATTTGGTAAAGAGTGATGAGTATGCATGAAATGTTTTAGACAAAGGTGGACAGGAAAGGACTCTGATATGGTGACATTGGAGCAAAGAGGTAAGTGATTTGAGAGAGTAAGCCATGTAGGTATCTGGAGGAAGAGAGTTCCAAGCAAAGGGAACAACAGGTACAAAGGCCCAGAGGTGTGAGTTTGCTTGGCTTGTTCAGTGATAAGGTGGCCGGAGCA
Source organism: Orycteropus afer afer (assembly GCF_000298275.1). Taxonomy (NCBI): domain Eukaryota; kingdom Metazoa; phylum Chordata; class Mammalia; order Tubulidentata; family Orycteropodidae; genus Orycteropus; species Orycteropus afer. The sequence continues at coordinate 121,548 of NW_006922187.1, read as the reverse complement.
CAGGGAGAAAGGGAAAGAGGGGAAGACAGTGCAGTGGGCATGCTGAGTGCAGTACAGAGCCCTGAGAGGACTTGAGAGTTTATTCTGTGCATGATGGAGATGGACTAGGGAAGAATAACCAAAAACCAAACTTGTTGATGTGGGATCAATTCCCACTCACAGTGACCCTATAGGAAAGAGAAGTGCGCCACAGGGTTTCCAAGGCTGTAAATCTTTACAGAAGCAGACTGCCATATCTTTGTCCTGTGGAGCAGCTGGCAGGTTTGAATTGCTCACCTTTGGTTAGCAGTTGAGCGCTTTAATCACTGTGCCACCAGGACTCCTGGAGTAGGACTAGAACCTGTAATTATAGCAAAAGGGAAGCTTACAAAGGCAGGAGTTCTTGGCTTTGGGTTTTCTGCTGTGTTTCCAGCTTCTAGAATAGTGCTTGAGGTTTAGTAGATGCTGTATGAATGATGTAAATGAATGAGTAAACTTTCTCACAGCAGTGATTTTATTTTATAGGCTCACAGTAATGAAACCATAGGAAGTGTCCGATGGAAGATAGCCAAGCAATTGTGCTCGCCTGTGGATAATATACAGATATTTACAAATGATAGTCTGGTAGGTCTACATAAGTAGTTTCTAGCACTGTAAACTGATATTAATACTTGCCTCTTCCTTTCCCCCTCAGTAATTAAGACACACTTTTTTGCAGCTGACAGTGAATAAAGATCAAAAACTCCTCCACCAATTGGGCTTTTCTGATGAACAAGTCCTTACAGTAAAGACTTCAGGCAGCGGGACCCCCTCTGGGAGCTCAGCAGATTCCTCCACCAGCTCCAGCAGCAGCAGCAGTGGAGTTTTTAGTTCATCATATGCTATGGAGCAGGTACTGAGTGACACATTTCCGTTTAAAAACAGGAACTTAATAATCATCTTGCCTTCAGCACCCATAGATCTGGATAATATGTCCTTTTCTCTCAGAGAAGTCCTGATTCCTCAGAACTACATCACTGAGAAGTGCTGGAATTAAATTGGGAGAACATGTGTAATTTAGCCATCTTCTGAATCACAGAACATTCTGCCTTGCCACTTGCTGCTCCTCTTACTCATCTCTCTTTATTGATTCATTGCTTTCCTCTCTCTGCTATGTGATTCTCATTAGCATTCAAACATGCTATTTATTTCCTCCATCTTATAAAAACTTTCTTCACCTCAGTTCCATCTTCAGTTCTGCCCGTTTCTTTCCTTCCCAAATCCACAAAGCTCCCTGAAGGAATTGCCCAAATCCAGAGCTAAAACGTCTTTTTTGTCATTATCTCTTGACTTATGCCTGTCATGCTCTTTCTGTCTGTCACCTTCACCTCTTAGCCTTAATCTTTTTGGTCATTTCAGCAGTTCAAATGACATTTCAGGGGTTACTGTCCCCTGAAATCCTTTCTTTACTTGGCTTTCAGGATTCTCCTGACTTGGCTTCTATCTCTGACTGCTCCTTTTGTCTCTCCTTTGCAATTCTTCCTTTTCTCCCTGATCACCATACAAAGGAGTTCTCAGGCTTAGTCCTTGGTTCTCTCCTCTAACTATGCTCATTATCTTTCCCCCCGCCATGGGTCACTGTGGGGTTTTTTCTCCCCTCAGTGTTCTCTCCCACACCTGGTAGCCAACAAAGAAAAGTTTCCTTCCATATATAAACCTTTCCTTGACTTTTTACAATAATGAACTAATACTATATTTGCCCTTCTGTGATTGACTTATTTCACTCAGCATAATGTCCTCCAAGTTCATTCATGTTATGTGGTGGTCTATAGATTCTACATTATTCTTTAGTGTTGCATAGTATCCCATTGTGTGTATGTTCCATAGTTTGATTATCCATTCTTCTGTTGATGGGCACCTAGGTTGTTTTCATCTCTTTGTATGCTCATTGCCTTAGTAATCTCATCCAGTTGCAAAGCTTTATAGATTGTATACATATTCATAATTTTTTAATTTTTATCTTTAGCTGAACTCTAGATATATGAATCCATCTGCCTGTGCAATATCTCTTAAATATCTAATCAACTCTCACATCCTAATATATCCAAACTTGAGTGTCTGATATTCCATAATCTTACCCTATCTCAGTTAATGGAATCTTCATTCTTCTAGTTGCTCATGCCAAAATGCTTGGGGTCATCCTTGGGTCTCTTCTTCCTTTCACTTTCATATCCATCAGCAAATAATTGACTCAACCTTTAAAATACGTCCAGAATTGAGCTACCTTTCTCTGCCTCCATAGCTTCCACACCAGTCCAGGCATCCAGCATCCTTCCCTGGAGTATTTCAGTAGTGTCCTAATTGGTCTCAAGGCTTTTGCCCTTGTACTAGGTCAGTCTCTTCTCCACATGATGGCTAACAGCTTATGATTTTATTAAACATCAGTCATATTATGCCGTCCTCGGCTCTAGTCTCCCATTAGACTAAGAGCCTATCCTAATGGGACCTACCTGGTCTGTCTCCTTCTACCCTCCTCTCACTCATGCCAGTCCAGCCACACTAGTTTCCACATTGGTCCTGAAACACAGTAGTGCCTGTGCACGTGCTCTTCACTTTGACCGGAATGCTCTCGACATTCAGGTGATTCACTTTCACTTTCTTCAACTTTAGTTATTGCCTTCTCAGTGAGACCTTTTTTGGCAACTCTGTCTAAAATGTCAACTCCTATCCATGTACCTCTCATTTTCCTTCCTTCATTTTCTTTTTCTTTAACATGCTATCTGTTTTATTTATCTTGTTTATTGTCTGTCTCTTGTGGTAAAACGTAAGCTCTATGACAGCAGTTTTGTCTATTTTGCTCACTGCTATATCCTCAGCACCTAAACAGTATCTAGGACATAATAGATATTCAATTAGTAGTTGCTGAATGAATTCATGAATCTTCCAATTCATTTATTTAATTTGTACCCTCTCCCTATCAGGAGCTGAACTTGGCATCAGGGGTACACAAAGTTGAATAAGACTGTTCTGCTCATTAGGCATTACAGTCTAGAAATACTAGATAATACTAAACCTATATAAAGAAAAGTTATTTGAAAGATCTATACTATAGGATTTTTCCCCCTGTGTGTGTGTGATACACACACATACGTGTACATACATATATATTTGTTATTATATGTTTATATGTATGTATGTGTATGTATATATATATATATATTTTTTTTCTTTAATGCCAAATGTAAGATTTCTGTGTGACTGTATCTTCTTAACTTACAGAGCTTAATTTTCCTATAGCTATCAAAGAACTTTCTTCAGGTGTTTTATTAGTATTATGTGTTTTTTTTTGTTTTGTTTTGTTTTGTTTTAAATAATACGTTGTTGTTATTTGCCGTCAAGTCGGACCCAACTCACAGCGACCCCTCCTTGGGTTTCCGAGGCAGTATCACTACGGAAGTAGATTGCCCCATCTTCCTTCCAAGGAGTTGCTGGTGGGTTTGAACCGCCAGCCTTCTGGTTAGCAGTCAAGTGCCTTAGCCACTATGCTACCAGAGCTTCTAGGTAGAATACTAGCACAAGTACAGTGAACTTCCAAATTGGGCAAATACCATGGTTTAACTAATACCATGGTTTAACTTACCCCAAGTTCTGTATCTTCTGAATGGAGCTTGGCTTGAATTGCTGCAAATCCACCTAATTCTCCAAACTTATTCACCAAATTCACAACCTATCCATGAGGCTCCTTTTAGCAAGAATTTAAGAAAGAAATCCCTCTCAGAATCATATTGTGGTAGTTAATTAAGAAAAATCTTAAAGTTTAATATTTTAAAACTATCTCATATTTATCCTGAATTTATTAAAAATCTTCTAGATAGCTACATTCCATAGTGGTGTCCAGTGTTCTTAGTTGTTATAGGCAGAGATCCGAATCTCTTCTATGCAGTTACATTATCTTGTCTTTCCTTATCTCTAGGGAAAAACAGGGTTACTTTTTATCAACTTAAATTACATATATATACCTGTGTATTGTTTGTGACTGTATATGCATATTTATATATTAGTTTAATATTGTTTTTAAAATCACTCATTACCTTGTTTCCTCCAGATGAGCTATGAGCAGCTTTTAGTGGTGCTTACATTCTATTACATTAATTCCACATGCCCTTTGTTTTGCCTGCCCTCTGCTGCCTGTCTGTTGGCCCTTCACCAGCAGGTAGAGACCAGATAGTAATCAAACTAAAGGGTAGTGATTCCCTCGTTCTCTCATGTTCCCATCTGCTCCTCTTCAGTGCACATGAGCATTGTGCTCCCCTCAAGCTGTATGGTGGCCAGGCTTTCAGAACTAGTATTTTTATTGTTGTAAATACAATTAGAAAAGGACAGGACTCTTTTATAAATAATATGTGTTTATAATTTGAGTTTTTTCTCTTAGGAGAAGTCCCTCCCTGGTGTTGTTATGGCACTTGTGTGCAATGTATTTGACATGCTATACCAGCTAGCCAATCTAGAGGAGCCAAGGTAAATACAAACATTTATAGAGCTTAAAAGAGAAACTTATTAAAGTTAAGGAATCAAGTAACTTTTCACTTGAAAATGTAATTTCCCTAACATTCCTTACTAAATGACTTTGTTAATGACACTGAAAATATTTATATTTGAAAAAATTCAGGATAACTCTACGAGTACGGAAGCTTCTGCTCTTGATACCCACTGATCCAGCCATTCAAGAAGCCCTTGATCAACTTGATTCTTTAGGAAGAAAGGTATGAGTGGCATGGACAGTTAAATAACTGACATGGAAATTTTATATCATGATTCTGTGAAAATACAGCCTGAAATCACTTTTCAGGCCATGTGATAGCATCTTTCCCATAAAAATTTTCCTTCTTTTGAAAAATGTCTTTGCCCTAAAGGAAAATCAGGACTTCATGTTGGCTTTTGAAGTCTCTAGGTAGAGTCAGTAGGATGTTGTATTTTAGCACTGAAAGAAACTTTGATATCATCTGCTTCTGCCCTCCTCGTGATATTTTTTAGGAAACCGAAGCCTAGAGAGAGGAAATAATTTAGTTAGACTCTAGGTCTGATTCGTTTGAGATGTTTTTCTTTGGTGTCATGATTTCTCTCTGAATGTGATGATTGCATGTGTTAGAGTTCCTTGCATAAATGGATTAGCATTTAATTTTTTCACAGTGATAATAAAGTTCATTTTGTTTAATTGTTAGAATGTTGGCCCTTATGGGTATTGCACATATTAAAATTATGTTTTATTTATGATACTGTTTAATTGTGTTCTCAGAGTAAATTCATTTAGAACAAAATTGGTAAGTTGTGTATTTTATATTTCTGAGGTTATAGTTAGATCAGTTAATGGTCTTGTCACATGTAGTTTATTACTTTGGTGGAGAAGAGAACTAATGTAATTATAAAATATATGTTAGCTTTAAAAAATTCTCAAGACTACTGTTCTAGTAGTTTATTTTATCATTGGTATTTGAAGTACAGATTTTAAAACACTGATTCAAATTAAAATGGCCTTGCTAACTCTGGTGGCGTAGTGCCTAAGGCATTTGACTGCTAACTAGAAGGCTGGTGGTTCAAACCCACCAGCTGCTCCTTGGAAGGAAGATTGGGCGATCTGCTTCCATAGAGATACTGCCTTAGAAACCCAAGGAAGGGTCGCTATGAGTTGGAATCAACTCGACGGCAGTGAGTACTAGTACTATTAGTGTTGCTTAGAATACATTCTCAGAGGCCTTTAGGTAGTACTTGAATATTGTTAATCATAATTTGTATGATAAAGTTTGATGTTTTGTTCATTATTATAGTGATATTAGGTTAATTTTTTTGAAAAAAGTTGTTTTCGAAATAGCTTATATTAAAGAAGAAAAGGATATTAGAATATATACTGAGATCTATTTCTCTTTAATTTGTACATTTAAAACATATATTCCTTTTTTTGTTCTTTTAAACTTAGAAAACATTGCTGTCTGAATCAAGTTCCCAGTCTTCAAAATCCCCTTCCCTCTCTTCAAAGCAACAGCATCAGCCTAGTGCCAGTTCAATTTTAGAAAGTCTGTTTCGATCTTTTGCTCCGGGAATGTCCACCTTTAGAGTGCTTTACAACTTAGAAGTAAGAAACTTCATTTCATTTCATTTTTGGTTTGACAGAGCATTTTGGTTTGCAGATTTTGCTTTCAGAAATAAATAAACAGGTTCTTATTATTATAATTGGATAGAAAACTAATTTTGAAAAAAAATACAGCATAAAACTTTTTGTTGTTTTTTGCCTTTGAAAATGCTTAGGTTTCCCGCCTCCCCCTGGTTATACTTATATGCATTGTTGTACTTGGCAAAACAGCATGTAAAGTAATTGTTATTGTTGTGTTGCCTTCAAGTTGATTCCAAGTCATAGCAGCCATCACATGTGTCAGACTAGAATTGTACTCTGTAGGGTTTTCAACTAATTTTTTTAGAAGTTATCTTCATTTTTTTAAAGATACTATAATTTGTTGATGTTGTTATTATTCTTAGCTGCTGTCTTGTCAGCTCCAGCTCGTGGCAGCCTCATACATAGCAGAATGAAATGTCACCTCGTCCTAGGCCTCTCTGTGATCTTGTTATCTATAACTGGCTAATTTTTACAAGTAGGTCACCAGGCCTTTGTTCCTAGTCTGTCTTGGTCTGGAAGCTCTGCTGAAACCTGTCACCGTAGGTGACCCTGCTGGTATTTGAAATGCCAGTGGCATAGCTTTCCACATCTTAGCAAGATGCGAACCACCACAGAATAGTAAACTGACAGATAGATAGATGGTGGTTGTTGACGTTAGTGAAGCTTTATGAGGAATTTGTCAGTAAGCATGCTAACATTATTATCTGAAAGAAATCCAAACAGTCCTCAGAGCTAGTGTATATTATCCCCATTTTGCTGATAGATGACTGAGGCAAAAAAGGAAAATTACATGTCTCTCAGCTAGTAGGTGATAAAACTGGGGTATAAACTAGATTTGTAGTCTTGTACTATAGTATGATTATTTGTATATCTGCCCTGCCACAATAGTCACATAGGCTTTCCTTTAGTCTAGTGTCTTAGAACGGGTATGGGCATGGGTGTCAGATGTACCTGGATTATAGTCTCATGACCTTGATGTCACTTAACCTCTCAAGTCATAGTGTGATTAAAAGATAATGCTTGTTAAGCAGCTCATCTTCTGCCTACTGCGTAGTAAACCAAACTGGTTGCCTGTGAGTCAGTTCTGACTCATAGAAACCCTATAAGACAGAGTAGAACTGCTCTATAGGGTTTCCAAGGCTACAATCTTTATAGAAGTAGAGTACCACATCTTTCTGTCACAGAGCAACTGGTGGGTTTGAATTGGTGACCTTTTGTTTAGCAGCTGAGCACTTAACCACTGTGCCACAAGGGCCACTGATGAAGGCTACTTCTCTGTCTTCCTCGTGGGACCAGTGGAAATTGTGTACAGGTAGTCCCTGAATTACTACAAGGTTCCATTTCAACGACTCCATTGTAAATTATTGCCTTTTACTATCAATATCTTTGTAAATCTAATCTTTGAACATCTGAGAATCAACATCTGAGAATGGTAATGTTAGCAAATTATATGCTGCAACATTGTATGTAACACATACTAACAATACCAAACAATAAGATGTACAAGAAAAAAATACATTTGCAAGTGCTTTTCATCATAACTCACATAAATTGAAAGTCAGGACTATGTATGTATGAAAAGACTGTAAACTTGCTCTATAAATGACAGATATTATTATTATTAATAAAAGCCCCAGTAGCGCAGTAGGTAAACACTTGGTTTCTACTGGAAGGTCAGCAATTTTTATCAACATGTGCTCCACAAAGAATGATGTGGCAGTCTGCTCTCATAACGTTTACAACCTTGGAAATGCTCAGTAAATAGGAGTAAAGTCATTATTATAGGGAACTCAATTAACATTTTAAATATAGTAGCTGTTTTATAAAACTGGCTTATATACTTTTTCAAGAACGTATCTAGCACATCAATAAAATAATCTAAACCTGACAGCCTTAGTCTTTCACATTTTCATTTCATAAAAAGAGCACACCAGATTTCTTCAGAACAGAAGGACTCTTCTTGCTAAATACATGTGAAAACGTGAATTTGAAAATGTGTTTATTTGCATTGTGAAACATCAGCCCCTGTATACTTCTGAAGTAAAAATTGGCAGCATTTAAAGACATTCTGACTCACATTATCCCCATGTTATATTTAGTAAAAGGATAATTTCTCCTGACAATGTTGGGATGATTAATTGTGTTTATCTGTTTCCTAGGTGTTAAGCTCTAAACTCATGCCAACAGCTGATGATGACATGGCAAGAAGCTGTGCAAAATCGTTCTGTGAGAACTTCCTCAAAGCCGGGGGTTTGAGGTTAGAGTTTCAGTATATTCTTATATGAGTTGAAGAAGTGAATGTAGTTATGTAAATTTCTTCTGTAAAGACTTGCTTATTCCTACAAAGTATTAAGTGAAGCATTGTGAGAGTCATAATAAGAAAGAATGATATTTCAGTCTTTTGGCATATTTTAATTCATTTTATAACTTTTGGTCATTTGAAAACTTCCCCCCAATAGTGGGGGGAGTTCTGAGAAAGAGTAAAGGTGAGGAGGCTGTATCTATTTCTTTTGATTCCCACATTAGTTTGGGAGAAGGTAAATTTGATTCCCAGTTACTCATATTGTGTAAGGAATTTTGCTTACTGCTGCGGATACAAAGATAAATGAGTTATTTCCTGCCCTTGAGATGCTCATGGTTTAACAAAGAAAAAAAATCACACACTCTTAACTATAAATATTTTTAGGGCTGCATATAAAAAGTACTTGAGAGGATGAAAAAGAAAATAGTAGTTAAAATTACTTGGCATAATATGACTAGGAAATGCTTGATGACCATTTATTTACATTTGAACAGAAAAGTTGAGAAATGAATAGAAATTCCCAGGGTAAATAGGGAGGGAAAGGACAGTCTAAGGCTGGAGGAAACATTCTAAGGTTTCAGTGGAGCTTTCAGACTAAGATAGAGTTGGAAAAAGGAAGAAGCCATTCACTTCTCAAAGAATTGGCCAGTGAAAACCTTATGAATAGCGGTAAAACACTGTCTGATATATTATCGGAAAACTTTATGAATAGCCCTGAAACATTTCTGATACAGTGCCAGAAGATGAGCCCCTCATGTTGGAAGCCACTCAACATATGACTGGGGAAGAGCTGCCTCCTCAGAGTAGAGCCAACCTTAATGATGTGGATGGAGTAAAGTTTTCTGGACCTCCATTTGCTGATGTGGCATGACTCAAAATAAGAAGAAACAGCTGTAAACATCCATTAACAAAAGGAACATGGAATGTACGAAGTATGAATCTAAGAAGTTGTCAAAAATGAAATGGAACGCATAAAGATCGATACCAAAGGTATTAGTGAACTGAAATGGACTGGTTTTGGCCATTTTGAATCAGACAACTTTATTATCTACTACGCTGGGAATGACAAATTGAAGAGGAATGGTGTGGCATTCATTGTCACAAAGATTGTCTCAAGATCTGTCCTGAAGTACAATTCTGTCAGTGATAGGATAATATCCATATGCCTTCAAGGAAGACCAGTTAATGCTACTATTATTCAAATTTACACACCAACCACCAAAGCCGAAGAGAGGAAATTGAAGATTTTTACCAACTTCTGCAGTCTGAAATTGACCAAATATGCAATCAAGATTTGTTGATTATCTCTGGTGATTGGAATGCAAAAGTTGGAAACAAGAAGAATCACCAGTAGTTGGAAAATAACGGACTTGGTGATAGAAGTGACACTGGAGATCACATGATAGAATTTTGAAAGAGCAGCAACTTATTTGTTGCAAATACCTTTTTTCAACAACACAAATGATGGCTATACAAGTGAACTTCACCAGATGGAGTACACAGGAGTCAGATTGACTACATCTGTGGCAAGAGGCAGTGGAGCTCAATATCTTCAGCCAAAACAAGGTCAGGAGCTGACTGTGGAACAGACCATCAGTTGCTCATATGCAAGTTCAAGTTGAAGCTGAAGACAATTAAAGAAGTTCACGAGAGCCAAAATATGCCCTTGACTATACTCTTCCTAAATTCAGAGACCATCTAAAGAATAGATTTGATGTGCTGAACACCAATGACCAAAAACCAGAAGAATTGTGGGATGACATCAAGAACATCATCCATAAAGAAACCAAAAGTTCATTAAAAAGATAGGAAAGGAAGAAAGGACCAAAATGGATGTCAGAAGAGACTCTGAAACTTGCCCTTGAAAAGAGAGTAGTTAAAGCAAATGGAAGAAATGACAAGATAAAAGAGCTGAACAGAAGATTTCAAAGTACAACTCAAGAAGACAGTCAATTATTATAATGAAATGTGCAAAGACTTAGAAATGTGCAAAAACCAGAGGGAAGAACACGCTTGGCATTTCTAAAGTTGAAAGAACTGAAGAAAAAAATTAAGCCTTGAGTTGCAATACTGAAAGATTCTATGGGCAAAATATTGAATGATGCAGGAAACAGCAAAAGAAGGTGGAAGGAATACACAGAGTCACTATACCAAAAAGAACTGGTTGATCTTCATCCATTTCAGGAGGTGGTATATGTTCAAGAACCAATGATATTGAAGGAAGAAATTGAAGCTTCACTGAAGGAATCAGCAAAGGACAAGACTCCAGGAATTGATGGAGTGCTGGAGGCACTCCCTTGTCTATTCCAAGAAATTTGAAAGACAGCTATCTGGCCAACTGGAAAAAATCCATCTTTGTACCCATTCCAAATAAAGGTGGTCTCACAGAATGTGGAAATTATTGAATAATATCACTAATATCATACACAGGTAAAATCTTCCTGAAGATAATTCAAAAACGGTTGCAGCAAGCTGCCATCTAGTTGCAATGATGGTCTCTCCTCATCAAGAAGAAAGAAGAAAACCAAAATTAATGGAAACAATCAGTCCTAGAGACTGGTACACCATCCGATCTGCAACCTATACAACTATGAGACCAGAAGAAGATGGTGCCCAGCTACCACTGCCATCCACTTGGAAGGGATGTAGGAGATCCTGGATAGAGAGGGAAAACAATGTGGAACAAAACTCAAAATCATTTGGAGACAAAAAAAAAAAAAAAAGGTGGGGACCAAGTTTGCTGGTCCAATGGAGCCTGGTGGAACCACTGAGACTGTGGCCCCGAGCTGCCCTTCAGGTCTGGAATTGAACCCACACCTGTGGTTTCCAGCCAAACAAAGTACAGGCATGTGAGTTAAACATTTACCTCAAGTAGACACACGTCCTGGAGAGAACAATCATGGGAGAAGGAAGAGCTGCTTATGCACAGGGAGACAGCTCAGGGGGCAGGAGAGTATGGAGGGATGGATACTGGGAAGAGGTAACTATGGGGAGTGGGAAGGGAGCTGTTGTGTTGTGGTAAACTGTGGTCAATGACATGAGACAAAGTATATGTGAACTGCTGTATGGAAAGTGAATTTGCTCTGTAAATCTTCACCCAAATCAAAATAATTAATTAATTAATTAATTAATTAAGTTAAAAAAAATAAAATAAAATAACTGGGGGCAGGGGAAACGGTTCCAGCAATATATTGACAGAGAACTTCCAGAGCTGCAAGCTGGATTCAAGAGGACGTGGAATGAGGGATATCATTGCTGATGTGAAATGGATCTTGGCTGAAAGCAAAGAATACCAGAAAGATGTTTACTTGTGCTTTATTGACTATGCAGTAGCATTGGACTGTGTAGATCATAACAAATGATGTATAACCTTGAGAAGAATGGGAATTTCAGAATACTTGATTGTGCTCCTCAGGAACCTGTACACAGACCAGGCGGCTGTCATTTAAACAGAACAAGGGGATGCTGCATGGTTTAAAATCAGGAGGGGAGTGCATCGGAATTGTATCCTTTCACCTTACTTATTCAATCTGTATGCTGAATAAATCATCTGTGAAGGTGTACTACATGAAGAGGAGTGGCATCAGGATTGAAGGGAGACTCATTAACAACCTGCAATACACAGACAACACAACTTTGCTTGCTGAAAGTGAGGATGTCTTGAAGCACTTAAAGATTAAAGACTTTAGTCTGCAGTATGGATTACATCATAATATAAAGAAAATGAAAATCCTCACCAGGACCAATAAGCAGCATCACAATAAATGGAGAAAAGATTGAAGTTGTTAAAGATTCCATATTACTTGGTTCCACAATCAATACCAACGGAAGCAGCAGTCAGGACATCAGATGACATATTGCACTGGGCAAATGTGCTGCAAAAGACCTGTTTAAAGTGTTAAAGAGCAAAGATGTCTCCTTGAAGACTAAGGTGCGCCCAACCCAAGCCATGGTATTTTCACTCACCTCCTATACATGATGAGAGCTGGACAATGAACAAGGAAGAGTTCATCAAAGTTTCATGAAGAAGAGTCGATGCTTTGAGTTGTGGTGTTGGTGAAGAATACTGAAAGTACCATGGAGTGCCAAAAGAATGAACAAACCTGTCCTGGAAGTAGTGCAGCCAGAATGTTCCTTGGAAGCGAGAATGGCCAGACTTCATATGATCTATTTTGGTCATGTTGTCAGAAGGGACCATTCCCTGGAGAAAGATACCATGCTTGGTAAAGTGGAGGGTCAGCCAAGAAGAGGAAGGCCCTCGACGAGATGGACTGACACAGTGGTTGCAACAGTGGGCTAAGGTATAGCAAGGATTGTGACGCTGGCACAGGACCAGGCAGTGTTTCATTCTGTTGTACGGAGTCACTATGAGTCAGAGCCAACTTGACAGCACCTAACAACACAACAAAGCTGGAGGAGTGGGGTGGTTGGGAGAGAGAAGAAAAGACAGAATCAACAAAGTAATCAACAAAAGAATCAGCAAAAGGTGCATGTTCTGTCCTGGGAACCATAGTAAAGCTACAGTAAAAGATAGTAGAAAGAAGGCTCACTTTGAGGCAATTGAATATTGTCTTGTAGACCATAGAACAGCAGGAGATTCCTAAGCAAGGAATTACCTAGAACAGTTACTCTGGAAGCAATGGAGAAGATGAGTAGAAATGGGGAGAATAGAAGCAGGGAGAACTATTAAGAGCTGTGACAGTGGTCCAGAGAAGAGATGATAGGTTTTAAATTTAGGGCAGTGACAGAATGACATTTATAAAGTAAAGTAAACAAGTCTTTATGACTAGTTAGACATTGAGTAGAGATATTTCTAATATGGCCCTGTGGTTTCTAGCCTGGGAGAAGGAGTAAATGGTGTATTTTAAGTCATTAGGAAAATAGGACCACATTTTGGAAGATGGGGGAAACAGGAAAGCAAGAGAAATCAATTTGATTGCATATGAGGTCATTGTGAGTCATGTGAAGTAGATGATTTGGATATGGCTCTTAGGAGAGATGGAGAATGGTATTAGAGATTTGAGGGAGGCATCGATGTGTAAATAAAGATGGCATAAGCCAGCTGGAGCTGAGTAGGGTCAATAGTGTAAGTTAGGGAAGTAGAGTCAGTTAGTAGAAATCTCTACTTTAAAATAAGCAAGGAAAAGAAGGTGATAGTAGCTTGAAAGGAAGAAAAACTGAGGGGAAAGTTTGCTTTCTTTTAATTTTAGCTTGTAGAAGACTTGATTTTCATTGAAGGCTGACTACAAAGAGATGATAAAGAAGAGGAGAATAATGATTAAAGCAAAAAGGGATAGTTAGCCCTGTCTAGATTTGCTCTAGAAAGGAATGTTGTTGTTGTTAAGTGCCGTCAAGCCATCTCTGACTCAACCGCGGCCTTATTTACAACAGAATGAAACACTGCCCCGTCCTGTACCAGCTCCATGATCCCTGCTATACCTGAGCCCATCATTGTGGCCACTCAGTCCATCTTGTCGAGGGCCTTCCCCTCTTTTGTTGACCTTCCACTTTACCAAGCATGATACCCTTCTCCAGGGAATTGTCTCTTCTTACGTGACCAAAGTAAGTGAGACAAATCTGGCCATTCTCACTTTCAAGGAGCATTCCAGATACACTTCTTCCAGTACAGATTTGTTAAAGGCGTAGGCATGCCATTTCTTCTGGGCTAAGAAGAAATGATCACCAAGTTGAAGCTTAAGCAAAGGATAATTGAAAGACTCCTCTTTTGAAGTCTTGAGAAGAAAAGTTGGGTAAGGAGCTTGGAGCAATAAAAGGAATGGAAAAAGGGTGCTAAAAGAATCCACAAGCAACGTGGAAGATTTGATATATATCTACAGTTTTATTCTTTGTGCACTACTACGGAAGTATTCTTAGTGAAACTTCATTTCCTATTACTCAGCCAGTTACAGAGCTGCGGTAATAAAAATATTTTAATTTAGGCTAATTTTTTGTACAGGAGCCCTGGTGGTGCAGTGATTAAATACTCAGCTGCTAACCAAAAGGTCAGTAGTTCAAACCCACCAGCCACTCTGCAGAAGAAAAATGAGGCAATCTGCTACTGTAAAGATTTACAGCCTTAGAAACCTTGTAGGACAATTCTACTGTGTCCTATATGGTCACTGTAAGTTGGAATGGACTTGATGGCTGTGGGTTTGGTTTGGAATTTTTGTACATCGATTAATTCATGTGCCAGGCTTTGTTCTAAGCACTGGGAACAGAGCAATAAATAGATAATAATAAGAGCTGTAGAGAGAAATAGGACAAGGGATAGGTGGAGAGGATTGTGATTTTTAATAGGGTGATTAGGGAAAGCTTCACTCAGGAGGTGACATTTTACAAGACCTAAAGAAGGTGAGGGAAGCTTTCCAGAGGGAGCCACTAATGCATCACCCTGCAGTGGAGACATGGCTGATGTGTTCGTAGACCAGCAGGAAGCCAGTATGGTTGTGGCAGAGTGGATGAGACCAAAAGCACTGGGACATGAGGTAGCAAGATCCCAGAGATCAGAGTATGTAGGATCTTATAAGCTACTGTGAAGGCTGCCATTCTTCTCCGTAGGAAGTGGGGAGCTATTAGAGTATCTTGAGCAGAGAAGTGCCATGATTTGACTTATATTTTAAAGGATCACTCTGGTTGATCTTTTAAGAATGGATTTGGAGGAGGGGAAGTTAAGAATGGAAGCAGGGAGCTCATTTAGGAAGCCTTTGCAGTAATGTAGTGGACATGGTGAGAAATAAGTTTGATTGAATACACCAATTCTTGGCATAATTTTGAATTCTTAGTTCTTCTCCTACCAAGATAACAGTTACTCAATGAACTCACTAATTAGTGAGAAGGGGAACTATCCAAAACACTGAGTCTTGGCTGTCTTTTTGGCTAAGCAAGGAGTTCAGTCCTAAGTAGATCAGGAGAGTTATAGATATCGTAGAAAAGCTCTGTGATGGAAATATGTATGGTCCATTTTTATGTGAGGATCTTATAGAAACTTTGATTGACAACACTTATGACCAATTAAATTACTTATGAAAAATTTCCTATAAAAGGAATAGAAATCTTGAATATCTTGCCTTTTTTTTTTCTTTGAAGCTTGGTTGTAAATGTCATGCAGAGGGATTCCATCCCATCAGAAGTAGACTATGAAACCAGGCAAGGTGTTTATTCCATCTGTCTGCAACTTGCAAGGTATGTAAATACATTGCATTAGTCTCACAAGACTTGATTTTTTTTTCTTCCCAAATCCTATTGTTTTAAACAGTATGAACTGACCTAGAATAAGTCTGCCTTTTTTACTTCGTTTTAAGATTTTTACTTGTTGGACAAACAATGCCCACATTATTAGATGAAGACCTCACCAAAGATGGTATAGAAGCACTTTCTTCTCGCCCATTCCGAAATGTCAGCCGTCAGACAAGCAGGCAGATGTCCTTATGTGGTACCCCAGAAAAGTCATCTTACCGACAGTTGTCAGTGTCTGATAGGTCTTCTATTAGAGTTGAGGAAATCATCCCTGCTGCACGGGTTGCAATACAAGTAAGTGATTTGTGTGTTCAAGAAATTTTAAGTACCTTCTATTTTAGAAGGCACTGACTGGGTGGTGCAGGAATGGCACAGGTATAAAAAGGATTAAGACATGAATATTGCTTTCAGGGAACTTATAGTGACTAAGAAAGAGAACACTAGAGCAGAATTAACTATCATTCAAGGTAGAAAGTACCAAGTTATATAAGAGTACTATAAAGGAAACATCCTGTGGACCTTCAAAGGAAGTTGAATCATTACCTTCACCAGTGACTATCATGGGTGATTTTAAAGTAGGAGGTGGTGTTTGAACTAGGCCTTGAAGAAAAGATAAAGATTGAATATCTAGAGAGAAGAAATAGTTGGAGAGAGGAAAGCTATGAACTCCACCAAGGGAGAGTATGATGAGCACAGTTAGACAAAACCAGAGCTTGTAGGGGAGGTCATAAGGTAGTTCATGTAGGCCAAGATGTAGTCTGTGAGAAGAGAGAAAATAGTAAGAAAAGTAAAATTGATCAAAGGTAATTTGCAACCAGATAATGGTGATCAGAGTCTGTTTTCTGGGTAAGGGAGAGACTTTAAAAGTCTGAACAGTGTAGTAGCATGAAGAAAGCTATGCTTCTAGACGAACTTGAAGGGGAAAGAGTCTCACAAAATTGAGAGCAGTGATAAGGTTATTTATTATATATGTCAGTGGAATGTGCTCAAGTACTGCCTTGTTTTGTAACAGTCTTTCCGTACTTTTTTAGACAATGGAAGTAAGTGATTTCACTTCTACAGTGGCTTGTTTTATGAGATTGTCATGGGCTGCAGCTGCAGGACGCCTTGACCTTGTTGGTAGTAGCCAACCAATTAAAGAGAGTAATTCTCTCTTTCCTGCTGGAATTCGAAACAGACTCAGCAGCTCAGGTACTAATCAAATAAGGAAAGTAATTAAAACATAGGTGAGAAGTATTTGTAAGAATTATCTATGTGTACGTTTGTCAGTGACTCTGTGCATTCCTTCTATCTTCTTTTGATGCTCC
Organism: Orycteropus afer afer; assembly: GCF_000298275.1. Lineage (NCBI taxonomy): Eukaryota > Metazoa > Chordata > Mammalia > Tubulidentata > Orycteropodidae > Orycteropus > Orycteropus afer. The sequence goes on along the minus strand of NW_006922187.1, from coordinate 104,576 downwards.
TGCATTATTCACTGTTTTGCCCATAGAATCCTTCAGTATTGCAACTTGATTGCACAGAGTTACTGTACCTTTAGAAATAATTGGTTGACACTCAGCCATTTCAGGAGGTAGCGTAAGATCAAGAATCAATGATATTGAAGGAAGAAGTCCAAGCTACACTGAAGGAATTGGCGAAAAATAAGGCTCCAGAAATTGATGGAATGCCCAATGAGATGTTCTGACAAACAGATGCAGTGCTGGAGGCACTTACTCTTCTTTGCCAAGAAATTAGGAAGACAGTTACCTGGCCAACCGATTGGAAGAGATCCATGTTTGTGCCCATTCCAAAGAAAGGTGATCTGAGAGAATGCAGAAATTATCAAACAATGTCATTAATATCATATGCAAGTAAATTTTGCTGAAGGTATTTAAAAAACTGTTGCAGTAGAATACATGGACATGAACTGCTAGAAATTTAAGCTGATTCAAAAGAGGCCATGGAACGAGGGATATCATTTTTGATATCAGATGGATCTTGGTTGAAAGCAAAGAATACTGGAAAGATGTTTACCTGTGTTTTATTGACTGTGCCAAGGCATTTGATTTTGTGGATCATAACAAATTATGGATAACTTTGTGAAGAATGGGAATTCCAAAACAACTTAATCATGCTCATGAGGAACCCATACATAGACCAAGAGACAGTCATTCAAACAGAACAAGGGGATACTTCATGGTTTAAAATCAGAGAGGGTGTGTATCAGGGTTTTATCTTTCACCATACTAATTCACTCTGTATGCTGTGCAAATAACCTGAGAAGCTAGACCATATGAAGAAAAACTTGGCCTCAAGATTGGAGGAAGACTCATTAACAACCTGCGATACTCAGATGACACAACCTTGCTTGCTGAAAGTGAAGAGGACTTGAAGCACTTACTGATGAAGATCAAAGACTGAGGCTGTCAGTATAGATTACACCTCAACATTGAGAAAACAGAAGTCCTCACAATTGGACCAGTAAGCAACATCATGATAAATGGAGAAAGGATTGTCAAGGATTTCATTTTATTTGGATCCACAGTTTACACCCATGGGAGCAACAAAAAAACAAACTCACTACCATCCAGTTAGATCTGACTCATAGTGACCCCTTCTTGGATTTCTGAGGCAGTATCACTACAGAAGTAGATTGCCCAGTCTTCCTTCCGAGGAGTGGCTGGTGGGTTTGAACCGCCAGCCTTCTGGTTAGCAGTCAAATGCCTTAGGCACTACGCTACCAGAGCTCCCCCATGGGAGCAGCAGTTAAGAAATCAAATGATGTGTTGCAGTGGGCAAATCTGCTGCAAAAGACCTCTTTGAAGTGTTAAGAAGCAAAGATGTCACTTTGAAGACAGCTATGCCTGACCCAAGCCATGGTGTTTTCAGTAGCCTCATATGCATGTGAAAGCTGGGCAATGAGTAAGGAAGATCAAAAACAAATTGATGCATTTGAATTGTGGTGTTGACGAAGAATATTGAAAATACCATGAACTGCCAGAAGAATGAACAAATCTATCTTGGAAGAAGTACAACGAGAATACTCCTTAGAAGCAAGAATGGCCAGATTTTGTCTCACGTACTTGGGTTGTGTTGTCAGAAGGGACCATTTCCCTGGAGAAGAATATCATGCTTGGTAAAATAAAGCATCAGTGAAAAAGAGGAAGACCCTCAATGTGAGGATAGCTTAGGACCAGCTAGTGTTTCATTCTGTTGTGCATAAGTTGCGATGAGCCAGAGCTGACGCAGTGGCACCTAACAACAAAAAACCAGGTTTGTCAGTCACAAAAAGGAGAGTCTTTTCTCTTGCTATTGAGCCCAAATAAAAGTTCATCAAGCTGCACTGATGATTTGTTCATGCCACTGCATGTACATCATACTTCTTTTATAGAAAAAAAAAAATGTTTTTAAAAACACAGTAAGTGAGGAAAACAAACTAAGCAGGGTTTTCAGCTTGGCTGAGTGTGAAAGTGTTGTGAGGCAAATAATTGTGGCTCTAATGAAATTCATCTGAAGTTCTGCCTGGAAAAGTCTTTTCTTAGTTTGACCAGTTTTCTTTTAGGCTTTCATAAACAGTTTATTTCTCAGCTTTTTTTCCTGTTCGATCTATGTGTTTAAAAATGCTTTGATGATAATATAAGTTGTTAAAATACATAACATACATGTAGTGCAGAAGTGTTAAGTTTACAGAATTCTTAGAATTTTATGTATGTGTAATTCATCTAGAACAAAATGCAAGATATAGAACATTTCCAGTACCCCAGGAGGACCCCCTCACCCCAAAATTATGCTACTCTTACTTCTATTACCTTAAATTAGTTTTGCCTTGTAAACACATTTTGATTGCCTCCAAACATGCTTTAAGTACAGAGATGTTCTGGTCTTTCAGATAAAGTGATCAGATCTCTCTTATTTCTTAGACTACAGTAATTTTCTTAACTATTTAATTTCACATGAGAATTCACAGCAAACTTGTGGTTGCCTATTTTCAGGAAGCAATTGCAGCTCTGGGAGTGAAGGAGAACCAGTAGCCCTGCATGCAGGAATCTGTGTTCGACAACAGTCTGTATCCACCAAAGACTCGCTGATCGCTGGGGAGGCTCTGTCTCTTCTGGTTACGTGCCTACAGCTTCGGAGCCAGCAGCTGGGTATGCAGAGGCTTACTTGTGACTAAGTCAATCTTAGGGAAGGCTAAGTTTCTGTTGGAAGTTATTTGCCTTTCTTCATAGATAAAGCCATACTTATAGATGTGAAAAAGAGGGGAAAGTTGACATGTGGACTCAGTAAGACTAGTGCTAGAGTAGTTAAATCTGAACAAATCTTTATCGAGTACCTTCTGTATACAAGGTCTCACAACAGGTGTTAACAAGGGCAATGTGTCTACCTTCCTGGAGCATCTAATTTAGGAATAAACAACCTAAATTTACTGCTTGGTAAATTTTAGAATGTTGTTGTTGTTATGTGCCGTCAAGTTGGACCCCTCTCCTAGCAACCCCTCCTTGGGTTTCCAAGGTGGTATCACTACGGAAGTAGATTGCCCAACCTTCCTTCTGAGGAGTGGCTGGTGCATTTGAACCGCCAGCCTTCTGGTTAGCAGTCAAGTGCCTTAGGCACTACACTAATTATAGCATAATTGTAGAATAGTTTGATAAAATTGTATGTCGGTCCTAAACTGGTAATGACACTAATATTAAAGATTACGAAACTTAAGATTTGCCCTTTCATCTGTGTTACTGCTTTGGCAAACTGGGGCTATTACTGGCAATTGTTCTTTCAGCATTAGAGCCACTCCAGGCTCAGCCTCTTGCCATCATCTCTTCTCTGTGTATACTCCTTCTCTTGCTGATTTTATTCAGTCCAACGCCTTAAATTCCACCTATATGCTGATAACTCCAAAATTTGGATCTACATTCACTTGAATGTCAAACAGGCATCCCAAACATACCATGCCTAGAATTGAACTACTGATCTTGCCCACATCACCCAAGAATTGTCCCAACATAATTAATGGCAGCTTCATTCTTTTAATTGCTCTGACCAAAAACCTAGGGGTCAACTTGATTCCTTTTTTTCACACTCTGTTTCTAATCTGTCAACACATCTTGCTTCAAACTGTATCTAGGATTCCACTCCTTAGTGCCACCTTCACCGTTACTACCCTTCTCATCTGCCATCCTCTCTTACTGGAATAGTGCCTTAACTGATCTCCCTGTTTTTGCTCTTCACGGTAACCAGAAAGGACCTTTTAAAATATAAGTCCATTTGTGTTGCTTCTCTGTTCAAAATATTCCAGTGGCTTCTTAGTCCACAGAGAGTAAAAGCTGTATCTTTTACAAGGCCTGAAATAATCCTTATCCTCTTGATACTTCTGGACCTTCACTTTCTCCTTTGGCCCCCCTTCACTAACTGTGCTTCAGCCACTTTGGCCGCCTTGCTGTTCCCCAGGCACTGCAGGCATGTTCCTACCCCAGGGCTCTTAAACTGGCTAACCCCTCTTTCTGGTATGTTCTTTCCCCATATATCCATACAGCTCGCTCCTCATCTATAGGTCTTTACTTAAATGTCACCTTTCTGACATTCTGACCACCTGTAAAATAAAAACATTACAACCCTCCCTTTGCTCTACCACCCCATTGCCCTCAAGTCAGACCCGACTCATAGGGACCCCTCCTTGGGTTTCCGAGGCAGTATCACTACAGAAGTAGATTGCCCAACCTTCCTTCTGAGGAGTGACTGGTGTGTTTGAACTGCCAGCCTTCTGGTTAGCTGTCAAATGCTTTAGGCACTATGCCGCCAGAGCTCCCTTTTCTCTGAACTACCCAAATCCTTTACCTTCTTTTTCTGTATTGCACTTAACCACTTTATAACATACAAAATAGTTTACTTATTTGTCATGTTCAGTGTCATCATACTCTCCCCAACTAGATTGTAAGCTCCATGAGGGCAGAGACTATTGTCTGTCTTGTTCCCTGCCAAACCTCTAGCACCAAGCAAGGCCTGGTGTGTAGCAGGCCCCCAGTAAGTATTCAGGAATGAAGTTTCAACAACTCTACTTTTAAAAATTGTACCAATGAGTAGGAGCTTTACTCTTAACTGTTATTACTGATTCACACTGCTTGTTATGGGGAATCGGTTATTATTATGTATTTAGTATAACATGCACACTAATTACATAAATTAGAGGTAAAGATAATCGAGAAAAATGTACAGAAACATTTATCTTCTGGGAGTAAAGATATAAAAAATCAGATATGAAGGAGATATTTAGCTTTTTCTACACATTTATCGAATATTAAAATAGTGTCCAAAATTATATACTTTGAACAGATGTACTTTTGGAGGTTTATATGTGAGAATTGTCATTATGAAATGCTTTTGGACATACACCTTACTCTCAGTTCAGTTTTCCTCAAATTGTTTAGTGTAGAGATATTTTCGAATCAAGATGAGAAAATTATACCTTCCCTAGGGTGCCCTAAGTGGTGCAACAGTTAAGCACTCAGCTGCTAATTGAAAGATTAGTAATTCAAACCCCCAGCAGCTCCACTGGGAGAAGGACTTGGCAATCTGCTCCCATAAAGATTACAGCCTAGGAAAGCCTATGGGACAGTTCTGCTCTGTCACATGGGGCTGCTGTGAGCTGAAAATCAACTCTACAGTGCCTAATAAGTTTATTTGAGGATATGCTTTACAGCCCACAAGTATTGATAGTTGTTTAGTATAATAAATCTTCTGTACCTATTATATGTAAGGCATTGTGCTAGAAGGTGAGGACACAAGGATGACTAAGACGTAGCTTCTGCTCTTGAGCACCTTTGATTTTTATGGGGTAGATCGACAGGTATGGAAACAGTTGTAGAAATTCCTGAATTCTGATTCCACGTAAAAGAAAAGATGAGTTTCTGTTGAAGTGAAGCTTAAGAAATTTTTCAGATTTTTTGAAATTTTGAAAATGTGTTGCCTAACTTAATTCTCCCCTTCCTCCCCTTAATTCTCTTTGTTTTTATTGTTAGCATCTTTTTATAACTTGCCTTGTGTTGCTGATTTTATCATCGATATTCTACTTGGATCCCCAAGTGCTGAGGTAAGGATTTTTTTTTTTCTTCATGTTTTGTCACCATGGTTACTATCCTTTTCCAAAATATTTCACCACTATTGGCGTAAACTCAGTGCCCCGCAAACAAAAGCTTCCTCTTTCCCCCTCCCTCCTACCCCTGGTAAGCACTAATAATCTTTGGTTTCTGTATGTGTTTTATTTTCTTTTTTAATTACTTTATAAAAATCCCTTTGGCCCTATTCTGTAGGCTCTCTTGGATAGCTGTGACATTGAGGAGAATCCAGAAAGAATGGCATTTAGTTCTCTCATGGCATTCTTTGGTACTTAAGACCACTATGAAGGCACAGTGGCCATTTAAACTACACTACCTTCCATTCTACTACCTCTTACGTATTGCACCACGAGTTACGAGACTACTGCTGTGATTAACAAGAGACCAATGACATAATATGTAGTTAGTATTATGAAAACATAATTTTTTGTTTATAACAAAATGACATATCTGATGTTTGGTGTCTAGGACTAGCAAGGGCAGCTGGCATTAAGTGGCAACATGTTGGTCATCCTCAAGAAAGACCAAAACATTTAACATATTTTCCTAACTTTTGTTTAAACAAAGCTGTGTACCTACTGATTAGATAAGTAATTATAGTGGGAAATCAGTTCCCAAAATACAGTTGTTTTTAATTAACCCTATTTTATTCAATGGAAACTTTACCATTAATTGAAACTATCAAAACTTTGTAAGTATCCCTCAATAATGTGAATGAATAAATAGTGTGCACTTTGATGAAAAACCCTTTTTTAAGCACTCTTTAAATGTTTATTGATGTATGTCCTTTGATGCTAATAATGTTATTTCAGATTCGCCGTGTTGCCTGTGATCAACTGTATACTCTCAGTCAGACAGATACTTCTGCTTACCCAGATGTACAGAAGCCAAATCAGTTTCTCCTAGGTGTCATTCTCACAGCTCAGCTGCCTCTCTGGTCCCCAACCAGTATTATGAGAGGAGTCAATCAGAGGTATGGAATAAAGATGGAAAAGCTGAAGTTATACAGAAAGGGAGAAAGAATAAATAATGATTTGTGTATTGTTCCCCTAAAGTCCAGAGTACATTATTGAGGTAACACAAGAATTTCTCTTTTCCATTTCTCTATTATTTATGCCCTTGAAGAGGGTATTACTATTCCTCTCACCCCCATTCAGGATAGGAGAGTTAGAAGAAACACTACCAGGCTTTTCCCTCCTCTGCCACCACCATTAGCGCAAGTCTCCACCCCGTCCATCTGTCCTAAAGAGAAGGAGAAGTTCACCTGCTTGGTGAGAGCCTGAAGTTATTTGAGCTGGGTCATTGTGTAAAGGTCACACTGCCCGTGTCCTATTGGTAATCACTTTCTCAACTTGGCATACTTCATAATTCCATGTCTACAGGTAGCTGGGTTACTATTCTAGATTTCTTTCTGAGTTTTAACACGTTACCTGGCCACATAGGAAGGCTTGTGGTCCAGACTGTAAAATCAATTGGGTAAGTCAGTTCTGTCTGCACCATCTCATCTCTACAGCCTAGCCTGCATGCATAAACCAAAAAATATCAAACTCACCGCCATTGAGTCTATTGCAACTCATAGCGACCCCTCCTTGGGTTTCCAAGGCAGTATCTCTACAGAAGTAGATTGCTCGACCTTCCTTCTGAGGAGTGGTTCGGTAGGAACCACTCCGAGCCTTCTGGGTAGCAGTCAAATGCCTTAGGCACTATACCACCAGAGCTTCTAGCCTGCGTGCATGGGCACCCTGATATAAGCCCAGGAGGAGAGGTAGGAGATGCCACTTTGACCTTAAGTGTAAGCCACTTCGACTCAGCTTTCACCAGAGAGCCCCCACTATGGGGCTTATAATATGCCAGAGAAATTTGTGAAATCAGTATCTACTTTCCTTGTGTCCATGTTTTATAAATTGAAGCCCTGGAGGAAAAGAGGCATTACGGCTACCCCAAACTCCTAACAGTAGGAGCTCTGGTGGCATAGTAGTTTAACATTTGGCTGCTAACCAAAAGTTCAAAGGTTTGAACTCACCAGCAGTTTGATGAGAAAAAGATGAGGCAGTCTGCTTATGTCAAGATTTCCAGCCTTGGGAACCCGATGGGGCGGTTCTACTCTGTCCTATGGGGTCATTACAAGTTGGAATTGACTCGATGGTAGTGAGCTTTTGGAGAACCTCTCACTTACAAGCCGCCAAGCCTTGACTTTTCTTTTTTAAATACCTGTGTTTTCTAGATAATACATATATAATCTGGAAAATTTCCTTAAATTGAGTTATAATTTTAATCTGTATTCGCAAGTTACCGCTGCAGGATTAAATGAGTACAGATATTTATGTTCTCATGCCCTTCCTGATACATGAGGGTTTGTGGCCCATATATCTAAGTCTCAACACAAATATTATTTTGATATAGGTATTTTGTGTTTTAACATTCCAGATTTACAAATAAGGGAGAAGTCAGAATTTTGGTTTGTTAAATAAGATTACTGTGAATAACTTAAATGTTAAGGATTTAGCCACAGTTTACAATTATGTTATGGTTTACCATCAAGATTTAGCCTGAATTTGACATTGGCTGTGCAGTTCTGATAGTGAGAAGTAATTGATTAATGGTACAAAAAATGCCAGAGAATTGTTTTTCAATAAAGACATCTGAATTAAGAACTATAGAAACTTCTTCTTTTGACCTTCAATTTCTGACTTTTCCTAGTTAGAGTTTCTCTCAAATCAGATCATCCTTTTATTAATTTATAAGATTCATGATTCTTTAGTGAAAATATTTAAGCCATTTTATGAGAAACAAGCTTTGTTGTTATTGTTCTAAGAATTAGATTATCTAATATGAGTAAATATTAAGAATTAGATTTGATGTTAGCTTACTCTAAACTTCGGAGAAGCAGCAGAAAGCACTAGATGAGTGCTCTTTCAAAGAGTCTCGTTTAGAAATCTGTTGACTTAACAGCTGTTAGATTTTACATAAAATTGAATCTTACTTATGTGTTTTTATCTGACTAATACTAATTTTTTTAAATACCAAAGTTTGGTGTATATATATTTCCTTAATAATAAAAATGATGATGATAGCAGTTACTGTGTGCTAACTGTATGTCACACACCATGCTGAATTCTGTGCATATTTACCATTTTGTCCTCATAACAGCCACATGAATTTGGCAGTACTATTACCCCATTTTTAAAAATAATTCTTGGTTCACTATATACTCCATCATTAGCCCATGTTTGAGCCTCTTTTATGTGTATGTGTGTAAGTTTCTTTCTAATACTGTCATGAGCATTTGAAAAATTAGAAAACTGAGAGAGGTGAAATAAGTTGTCCATGGACACCACCTCTAAGTAATGAGTCAGGATTAAAATCAGGGTCTGTCAGATTCTAAAGGCGCTCTGGTGGTGTAGTGCCTAAGGCATTTGACTGCTAACCAGAAGGCTGGCAGTTCAAACCCACTAGCCACTTCTCGGAAGGAAGGTTGGGCAATCTACTTCCATAGTGATACCACCTCAGAAATGTAAGGAGGGGTCACTGTAAGTCAGATCCAACTCAGCGGCAGTGGATTTGGTTTTTTGGTTTTGTCAGATTCTACAACCTGTGCTATTAACTGCTTAACTATAATTGCAGAAAACCCTTCCTTGATCATCCTAGATAATATTTTTACCTTCTTTCTTCTCTTAGCCTGCTTTATTTTTCTTCTTAGTCCTTGTCACCACTTGACATATATATGTGTGTAATTTTTTTAATTTGTATTTTTCTCTTCTGTTCTTTTGTTCACTGTTTCCCCTAGAACAGTTCCATGCATACAGTAGTATTGAATACTGGTTAATCATTTGAATGGATTAACATAATCAGTGTGTTAACATCTATAATCCATGGACATGTTTGTGCAAAATGTGATAACATTATTAAGTTTCTTTCTCTTTACATTATTATTCCTATACTGTGTCTATAGAAGTAAAATCATTAATGTGCTTCTTGCTAAAATATAGAAGTAGAATCAGTGTGTAAAAGTTTTTTGATTTTTAGGAAAATTCTCTCAGTAATTTTTTTATGAATTTGTTTTTATAAGGAAAATATGTTTTGTTTTTATCAGCCATTTTCTAATAACTGAATTTATCTGTTTTTTAGACTGTTGTCTCAGTGTATGGAGTATTTTGATCTAAGGTGCCAATTGTTAGATGATCTGACAAGTAAGTAAATGTCTGACTTTGATCTCTGTGTGCAGGTGGAATATAAGAGCAGGCCAATGGACATTTCTAAATTTGACTTAATATATCTCAGATGTAAATAAGATTATGCTTATTATATGAAGTTGAATTTTATTTCATTGAAAATAGCATGTAAACCTATGTACCAGTGATTTCTTCCTCTGTTATATACCCAACCATTGATATAGCTGAGATTTATGGATTTTAAAAATTGTTCAACAGCTCATATTTTAATTACATCATATTTTAATTATGGAACCTTTGGGAAGGAACTTTCTCTCTAGTGTAGTCAGTTCTGACAGTTTTAAAGACTGATTATTAAGGAAAGAGGGAATCTATACTGAGGCATGTTGATAATTAAGTCAGTAAATTATTTACTGTTAGGTAATTTAAATATTGTAAGAAATTCTGTCATTAGAGTGTTAGGTTTTAACAGGTCTTTGAACCATTTCTTCCTGGTTCAGTCATGACCAATGAGCAAAGCCAGAACAGACCGAAATTTGTAAAATGTGGGTGTATCAGAACAGGAAAAATTACTGGTTGATGCCCTGTTAGAAATTTTAACTCCCACTTTGAAAACAAGTACAGCGTGTGCATCATATAGCAACTAAATCTCTTGATTGGCAGAGTTGGAAATAACGGTCCCCTGCCCAAAGATGGCAGCCGACGGCACCACTTTGTGTGTCACTCTCCACAGTCCCAGCAGTAATCCAGTATCCCGTATCCGGCTTACTACGCTTCTTTTGCATCTCCCATTCCAAGGCTCTGACCTAGAATTTTTCCCATTACGGGTATCATTCCAGTACACCATTTTATAGATTTAGGCCTATTCTGATTTTGCAGAATCAGCTCTGACAGAACTGGGCCAGAGCCCTGGATTTTAATCATCCGTACTTACCCTACGGAGCTCTGTAAAGCATTTAGCTATTAACCAAAAGGTTGACGATTCAAACTCACAGGAGAAACATGAGGCAGTCAGCTTCTGTAAAAGATTTACAGTGTTGGAAACCCTAGGGGACAGTTCTACTCTGTCCTAAAGGGTCACTATGAGTCGGAATCAACTTAATGGCAGTGGTCGGGTACTTACTCTGAAATAATGCAAATAAATATTAAATGTTAGTTGTCCAAATCAAATGATTTGCTTCAGGTTATAGGAAATAAATAAAAATCAGAATTAACAAAAACCCTAATTGGAAAAGAATGTCAAGGCCAAGAGGAAACAGTATACTTTGCATATATGTAGGCTATAAAGCCTCACATAGAATTTGACTGTGAGATTCTCAGAAGTCAAAGGTGAAAAGTAAACAGTATATGATTGATTGTTCTCAACATCCTTCTCTAAAGGAAGAAATAGGATTGTTTCTCAAAGGAAACAAATCTTTTTCCTAGCAGTTAAGTCTAAAATGGAGCTCTGGTGGTGTCGTGGTTACAGCATTAAGCTGCTCACCAAAAGGTGGTTTGAACCTACCAGCCACTCTGCGGGAGAACAGAAGCAGTATGCTTCTGTAAAAATTTACAGCCTTGGCAACCCTGTGGGATAGTTTGGCTTTGCCTTACAGGGTCACTGTGAGCCGGAATTGACTCAATGGCAGTGACTTTATTTGGTTTTTAAGTCTAAAAGAAATTTCATTGAAAAATTTCATGTAAAGGTCTTCATGTAATGGACACTTAAATTTAGAGTGAATGGTAAGCTTCAGCAGCATCCCTAAGGCAATCATCTTCGTAAGTTTCAAAAAAAAATGTCTCAATAAAAACTGAGGACACATTGCTCTGAGCCGTGAAATTCAATTTGTTAGAGACTGAGATGATGTAGTTTGAGTCTCAATGCAGGATTTGTTGTATCTGGAGAAGTGGGTGGACTATGTGTTCATCTAACGGTCTACTCTAAACTCCATGTTCTCAACCATGCTTTCCGTAAAAGTTGGACAGCAGCCATTAAGATTTTGCTCTCTGGCTTAAGCTTACAGAGGGTATTCTGTTCTGCTTCTTGAGGGCTGGAATATATGCAACTTTAGAATGAATTAACAAATTATTAATGTAGGCATTGTGTTGCTGAGTGGTAAATGAAGGCTCCAGGATCCCTTATTGAGATGTGTCTGGGGAAAATTTCTCAGGTAATATGTTTGAAACAACAGTGGTTGCCAGTTTGGGGGAGTGTTTGCTATATGCCGGTGCCTGTGCTAGGCACTTTATATATAACACTCTACAGTGACTTGACAACACATAACAACAACAACAACTACAGTGTTGGTGCTAGCACCTATTTTATAAATGAGGAAACAGTGGGTAAGTGGGAGAGACAGAATTCATATCCAGTGCCAGTCTAGCTCTGAATGACCCTGAAATAGCCTCACTCTATGGGGACCCTGGTTGCTTGTTGCTATACTGCAGTAGAATTAGTGCATAATCACTCTTCCTCTCCTCCCCAATTCTAATGTCAATATGGAATTTTACTTGAAATCCTTGTTTGAAGGAGAAAATTAAATAGTTAATACAAAAGACCAGGCTAGTTCTCAGGTGTCAGGAGTTCAGCTCATTGTTTGGAAACCTGGACCCTGGCTGCTTCACTGTCACCTCTGTCCTTTGCAGAACTCTGCCCTCCGTTGAGGAACGCTGCTGCAGGGTGGGCTCTCTGCATATCCCCTCTATCACGTCATTCTCTAGTAGAAGGATTAGTTCCCTGGGGTATCTGCTAATACCCACTGAACAGGGAGCATCTTAGGAGCAATTCTCCTTCATCTTACATCCCCAGCTTACAGCACACTGACCTGCATAGAGGAGGCATTCAGTAAATGTGTGATTTCTGAAGGAAGAAAGGAAGGACTACATATAAGCCTGCATAGCCCTTGCAGGCCTGCAGTTGTATCCTGCTATTTATTAACGACAGTGCTTTTGAGGTCTGTGACGTGAAGGAGCTTGACTTTGCATACTTTAATTTAGGATTTTGACTTCATAAAGGGAAATCCTTCTTTATTTATAATTTAATTATTTATTTTGAATCCTTTTTAGCGTCAGAAATGGAGCAGTTAAGAATCAGCCCAGCTACCATGCTGGAAGATGAGATTACTTGGCTGGATAACTTTGAACCTAATCGCACAGCTGAATGTGAGACCAGTGAAGCGGACAACATCTTACTGGCAGGACACTTACGACTCATTAAGACCCTTCTTTCTCTCTGTGGGGCAGAAAAGGAAATGCTTGGTAATTAATTGTTTCATCTTACCGAGTGGCAGAACTCCCTCAGTTCTCTGTTATTGCCCTATTGTTTGTATCTGGGAAAATGAGATAGATGCTGAGTGTTCCATAGAAAATTGACCCTTCAGGTAGTAGAGGATTGTCTGGAATTTCAGTGGCTAACAAATTTAAGGGGTGTTTTTCCTTTGTCACTAGCATCACACAGAGAATTTTATAGTGTTCAAAGTAATTGGGTCAGATCATTTCTTAATACCGACTAAAACTTGTAATTCAAAGTAAGTTTTTGTTTTTTTCTGAGTTTTGTTTATTTTTTGCTGCTATGTACTTTGAAATGTGTAATCTGTTCTGTATCTTATTTCTTTTGAGTGGTGATTCTCATCTGGCGAGGCAGTCCCCATCTGCCACCCCCAGATAGAAGGGTACAAATAAAACTCTCTGGGGTACACATGTAGTTTGTAAAACCATATATAATACTATAAATAAGTTCAGAAAATGAATCAAAACTTGACCTATCACTTTTATGGCACAAACTAAGTTCTACAAAGTCTCTTGGCTATTGGGGATACAGAGAAAAGAGTGATTTTCAACATTTCTGTCTGGAGAAGGCAAGTTTTAAAAAAGTTTCGAAACCCTTATCTGGACTAATTATGCACCCCAACCATTCTGCCTTGTGGTGTCCTTGGCACTTAGGTTTCTACAGTGGTAGTTTGACTCCTTTCACTGTATTGTAAGCCTTTGAAGAAAGGCACTCTTCCTTGTTTATCATTTGTCCTGTCATCCACCAACCCCATGTCCTGCCCCACAGAGCTGTATAGTAATTGCTCAAAAAATAAGCATTAAAGTAAATTAAATGCTCTCCCATTAGGTGGCCTTGGATACCTTTGCTGCTCTGATAGGAAAGTTCAAGACTTGGATTAAAATATAAGTGTTCCTCCTCAACATGAATATTATGCTCTATTCCAGGTTCATCACTCATTAAACCATTGTTAGATGACTTCCTTTTCCGAGCTTCTAGAATTATTTTAAATAGTCATTCTCCAGCTGGCAGTGCCGCCATCAGTCAACAGGACTTTCATCCAAAGTATGGAAAATGCACGTTGTGTTCAGTTTTGGTAAAAATTCTAATTTGAAACTTTAGTTCAAAAAGATTTTATTAACTTGGAGTTTGTCTTCCATCGTGTGTGTGTGTGTGTGTGTGTGTGTTGTATTATCCACTGTGTAAAGAAGTACATGTAAAGAGACTTAGCATAAAATCTGCCTGGCCCACAGTAAGTGGTAAGCAAGTATGCTAAATACCAGTCTTATAATAGAGGAATAAATAATGTGTTTAATGTGGTCAGTAACAAATTCCGAGAGAAACCAGGCTTATAAAAATTATGTCTAAAGTAAAAGTAAATAGGCTCTGAGTAAAGTCTGGAGGGTTTCTTCTGTGAGAAAAGTAGTGGGTGCTTTAGCGTGAACCTTGTATTTACTGAGAGTGACTATGTCCTGATCGTTGAAACCACGAGATTTATTGCTGTAGTAACTTTAGACTCACATTTTGTTTTTTGGGGTAGAAATTTGAAAGATTCCTTTGTAACTTTGACACTCTTTGTGTGCTGTTTATATTAGTGCCTACAGAAAGAGGAGGCAGCTACAAAACTGCCATTTCTTTTGCTCGGATCCTAACTTAACTCGTTCTTTATCCATGACAATCACAGTTAATTGAGTAATCCTAAAGAAACCAAGGATTTGGAATTTTAACCAGTGAAAAAAATTCTAATATAATTCTAGTGGTAATTAAAATGGACAAGCATAGTAAATAATATTTTAGGGAATCTTTAGAGATCTCTTAACATGTATAAATATTTCTGTGTTTGAGGTTGCTTATTAGCAAAATCTGTTTTTGGTAATAAAACTTTATTAGAACTTTTGGGGTGTGCTTCAGGCTGTGACTCCCACCCCTAATGCTGCCATTCTTTTTCTGGAAGATTTGGTACTAACTTCATGGGATGATTTTATTAAAGCAGCATATAT
>NW_006922187.1:10047-89432 GCF_000298275.1 Orycteropus afer afer | reverse complement strand
TATATAAAATCTATTTATTTAGGAGCTCTGGTAGCATAGTGCCTAAGGCACTTGACTGCTAACTAGAAGGCTGACGGTTCAAGCCCACCAGCCACTCCTCGGAAGGAAGGTTGGACAATCTACTTCTGTACTGATACTGCCTCGGAAACCCAAGGAGGGGTCACTATGAGTCAGGTCTGACTCGATGGCAAACAACCACAACAATAATAATTTATATTTAATGTATATATTATATATATGAGATTTATTTTCTCATTCGTGGAAAATTAAAATACATACATGTATGTACATGAACGAGAAAATAAACTTCCAGCAGTTTTACTGAAGTTTTTATTTATGGATTCTTCCTTTTATATTTATTAAAAATAGCACTGCCATCAATAAGGAGTGTTTTTTTCTTCTTTTTTTTTTTAATTGTATATGATGCCTTAATAGAAACACATTTTGTTTCATCTCTTCCTAGCGTTCTGAATGATGTTTGTTTATCATCGGTTCCCAGTCTTTCCCCAAAACCCTAAAGCCAGAATTAGAGTTTCAATGATCAGTAACTCTTTTCCAAAGTAATGCTATTTTTCTATCAACAATAACAAAACAACCTCTTAATGTTTACCCTGTGTATATATGGGACCTCCCTGCTCACCTGGCTTTGCAACCCAGAGCTGTATACACAAAGAGGACAGTGCTAGCTCTGTGGCCATTGTCCTGAGCACATGGCATAGGGCTGATGATCCACGAGCCCACAACCCTTCTTGAACACATCTATACCCAACACGTCTGTCCACTCAAAGGTTAGGTGTCCTCTTTTCTGTGTATCCTGTCTAACCTGCGATCCTCTCAGTAATCCAGAATTGGCCCAGGTTATAATAAGAAATTGCTATCCATCTCCTAAATGAGTTTTACTAAAGGGGATCAGTATAGGAAACCTTTAGTTTCCTGCAGAGTGCTTGCTCGTTATCAGTTATGTCACTTTAAGTAAATTGATTTGGCATACTGTGCGTTTTTGTTGCCATTTTTTCAGCAAAATTAAAAGTTGATTTTATTTTATCCGCAAGCACATATAAAATGTTTATCGGTGTCTGTTCTGATTTGTGTGGCTATCTTTTTCTACCAGTTAGGTATTTGAACTCCAAGGTGATAAAAACAAAAACCTTTTCTTCTTACATGCTTTAATTAACATATTTATTGTACAGTTCTGACTCTTTTCTCCGCCATTTCTGCTGATCTGTTCCTTAAAGAATATTGTACAGTCATAAATGAAAGAATTTTGCTATTTTATCATCAGGCCAAAAAGATAGTTAGCTCTAAACCATTTTCATCCTTACTGTTTCTGTGACCTGGTCCTTTGTTAAGTGAGCACAGCACTTCCTACTGAATTGTTAGATTTCTGAGAGCAGACCTGACTTCACTTTATTTAATGGATTACAGTTTCGTATTTTTTATTTGAAATGCTAATTTAGTTTAATGAGCAATTTAACTAGAAGATTGATTGTTGAAACGAATTTTTGTCTTTTGTTCTTAAGGTGTAGTACAGTGAATAGCCGATTGGCAGCCTATGAAGTCCTTGTAATGTTGGCTGATAGCTCACCTTCAAATCTTCAAATTATTACAAAAGAGCTACTTTCAATGCATCATCAGCCTGACCCTGCTCTTACCAAGGAGTTTGATGTAAGTTTTCTAGACTTTGGTGTATTTAATTTATTAGGATGATCACTTAACATATAATTTTAAAACTTTGCACAGCCAGCTACCCAGAGGGAACGAGTAGTTGAACCTGTGGGCTTGGAACCATAGTCGTAGAAGACATCAAGCTCAATTGGTGTAACATACTACACAAAACATTGTTCTACCTCCTACTTTAGGGAGTTGTGACTGGAATCTTAAAAACTTGCAAGCAGCCATCTAGATGCAACAATGAGTCTCTCCTCATCCAGTGCAAAGAAGAATGAAGAAAACCAAAGATTCATAACAATTAGTCCTAGCGACTGGTACACCATGCGATCACAGCCTATACAACTATGAGACCAGAAGAACTAAATGGTGCCCAGCTACCACTGTCAACCACTCAGAGGGGGATCTATGTAGGAGATCCTAGATGGAGAGGGAGAACAGTGTGGAACAAAACTCAGAATCATTTGGGGGGAAAAAAGAGGGGCAGGGGACCAGGTTTGCTGGTCCGATAGAGCCTGGTGGAACCACTGAGCCTGTGACCCCTAGCTGCCCTTCAGGTCTGGAATTGAACCCACACCTTTGGCTTCCAGCCAAACAAAAGACAGGCATATGAGTTGGACATTTACCTGAGGCAGATACACTCCTTGGAGAAAATAATCATGAGAGAAAGAAGGGTTGTTTATGCACAGGGAGACAGCTCGTGGGGCAGGAGGACATGGAAGGATGCGGTAACTTTTGGGAGAGGTGGGAGGGGAGGGAGCTGTTGCATTTGGATAAATTGTACTCATGACATTGTACTCAATGTCATGAGACAAAGTATATGTGAACTGCTGTATGGAAAGTGAATTTGCTCTGTAAACTTTCACCCAAATCACAATTTAAAAAAAGAAATTAATTAGAAAAAAAACTGTTTGCATTCTCCTAACCACAAAGAAAGTTGATATTATTCTTAATGTGTTATTGGATCCTTATATTCAACTCAATTGTAAACTATAGTGTATTGTACTAAGAAACTATGGTATATTTGTTGTTGTTAGGTGCTATTGAGTCATTTCCGACTCATAGTGACCTTATGCACAGCAGAACAAAACGCCACCCGGTTTTATATGTGGTATATGGTATATTGGTACTCTTTTAACCAAAGAAGGGAGACATTTTCAAGTTGGTTAATAATAATTCTCAGTAAAGAATATCATTCCAGCATACTTT
The DNA here is from genome assembly GCF_000298275.1 of Orycteropus afer afer. Taxonomy (NCBI): domain Eukaryota; kingdom Metazoa; phylum Chordata; class Mammalia; order Tubulidentata; family Orycteropodidae; genus Orycteropus; species Orycteropus afer. Next base: position 86,555 of record NW_006922187.1, on the reverse strand, counting down.
TTGAGTAACAATACTTGACACCATGCCAAGCACCAGAGAGATAAAAAGTCAAACCAGCATTACATCACAGTGCAATCTGCTCAGTTAAGTTCAACAAAGATTTTTTGAGTTTTACTCTACACTGAGAAGTGTCTTAAGCTTTTGGAGCTCAAAAATGAAGTTGTGTTCCCAGCCCCCAAGACTGTTAGCATATGGTGAGAAACACAGCCCTATAAACAGGTAACCTCAATGTAATGTGATCAAATATAAGATAGAGGAGGTATCCCACATGCTCTGCTAACACAAAGGGGCACTTTACCCCACCACTTAAGGTAATACCTGAAAGACTAGTAAGCCAATTGAAGCACGGTGGGAAGGTCATTACAGCAATAAGAAGAGTATGCAAAGATATGAACACAAACAGTTAAGTGTATATTGGGGTCTATAAGAGGGAAGCAAATTGCAGGTGCTTTTGGAGTACCAGATTCAGGAGTAGAAGTATGTGAAGATGCTTTGAAAGCTACCTTTGTATTTCCTAAATCACAGAAAGTCAGTCTCATCCCTTTGGATGTCTAAGCTGGGAATTATAGAACATATACAAGGCAGGTAAGCAAGTGAGGACAGGTATCCTAGGAAATACTACTCCTAGTGGCTTAGAAATATGAGAGCACATATATTGGATATTGTTTTTTGTATTGAAACATTCGTTTACAATGTTTGTTTTCTGTTTTGTTATGATTATCTAATTATCACATTATAATGAAAATTAAATTTTTTTCCATAAATCAGGGATTATACCAACATAGTGAAAAAATACTTACATAAATACTTAAACATTTTTTTTTTAATCTATACGTTGGATTGCAAATAAATTTAAGGATTAATTGGATCTTAGAGATCATTCTACTCTATGTCTAATGTTCGTAAAAAGTATGTTAGTATTTAGTAATTAATGTGTAAAAGACATGCAAGTTTTGGTTCATTTATTGATTACATGGATGCAGATAGATGCAGATGAAGTTCTCATCGTGACAGAACCGAGATTCTGTTCTCAAAGTGCATCATTATAGTACCCTTTCCCACTTGCAGAGGACCATGTTGAACTTCACTCAAGATGCCTCTTCTAGAGTATTTGTACCCAGATAAGCACTATACTGGGTTCTGCATTATTTATAACACATTCTTAAGTGAAATGGTAGGGCTCTACTTATTTACTTAATTATATGCTTATTAGGGGAATTTTCATTTTAACTTAAAATGGAAAGGAATGAATATGAGCTTTTCTTGACCATCCAGACTAGTCAGAGTTCTTCATAGTAAATGCTTGCAAGGAACCGTATTCCTTTCCTTTAGAGTACTTACCTCAATTCATAATATATATTAGTATTCTTTTTTGATTAATGTTCGTTCCCCTACCATGTTATAAGCTTCTTAAGATCAGGGACTATGTTCATTTCTGTTCTCTCGTTTTGCTGGCACAATGCATGGCACATAGTAGGCCCTCAATAAATATGTGTTCAATGATAATCCAGTGACTGAATACATGACTACATGAATGGAGAAACAAATGTACACCTACTATATACTGGGTGTTTTACTTTATGAACTAAAAAGAACCATTGCGATGATAATATTTTATAATTCTGTTAGTATGTGCAGAAGGACTTCTGCTAGTATGTTGGATGTATAAATCCGTTAGTATATCTCTCCTTCTTCTCAGACAGAGCGGAGATATGCAGGTGGCTTGTTATTTGTTGTTATTGTTATGTGCCATTGAGTTGGACCCAACTCATAGCAACCCCTCCTCGGGTTTCTGAGGCGGTATCACTATGGAAGTAGATTGCCCCACCTTCCTTCTGAGGAGTGGCTGGAGTGGAGATGTGCTGGTGGCAGAGATACTAATTGTCTTTCTTTCTTTCTACTCCGCTCTTTCCTAGTACCTTCCCCCAGTGGATAGCAGATCCAGTTCCGGGTTTGTGGGGCTGAGGAATGGTGGTGCTACATGTTACATGAATGCAGTTTTTCAGCAGCTGTATATGCAGCCTGGTCTTCCTGAGGTGATTTCCTGCCTCTTTGTCGTTTGGTATAGTAATGCATGCATTGCCTGAAAATTGTTCCATATTTATATATTGCTTTCTGGGGTTTGCCAAAACTAGGCATAATTAGAATTTCTTAGTAGCTTCTGAAATCAATATAGAAGCATGTTGTTGATGGTTCCTTATTTTTAGAAACATGCAGATATAATTGCTGCCTATGTGACAAATGGACTTGATCTGATGTGATTTTTGGACTCCAAAATTATTCTCAAATTCTATCCCATGAAAGTATGAACATTTTTAGTAGTTTTAGAAATATTTAGGCTGTGTTATCAACATTTTATAATGATACAGTAACAGCTTACAGTATAGCAGTCAGTGAATTTGAGAGTATTTCATGTGTATTATGTCACATTTATTTCTTGTAGTGATTTGGTGTTATTGCTTGTGGTTGTTCATAGCCAAAGGGAGACCCAAAGAGATGATTCGTTCATGATTACACGAGCTAGGAAGTGTTGGAGTTAGACATATGGATCATTCTAAGCTAGCATTGTGGGTACTCACATGTATATATATCAAGGTTTTCTGTGTAGCACTTTAATATTTCTAACTTAACAAATTCCATTTCTTTTAGTCATTGTTGTCAGTGGACGATGACACAGACAATCCAGATGATAGTGTGTTTTACCAAGTGCAGTCTCTCTTTGGGCATTTGATGGAAAGCAAGCTGCAGTATTATGTACCTGAGAACTTCTGGAAGGTATTTGACCCAGTAACTTTTTGAAGATTTAAAGTTATTATATATTTGGAGTTTAGCTACATTCCTTCCCTAGGGGATAATGATTTCTTGTCTTTATTGACTCTTGACTAATCCTATTGCCAACAACCTGTGGAAGAATGGTTGCATCATCATTCTTGAAATTGGTCCTTGGTTTCAAATAATTAGAATATTGAAAAGAATAGACTCTGATAATTTCTAGAGATTTTATAATTTAATGATTTTGAATATTCCTAAGGACTTGTTTTAGCTCTGAAACACTTGTTCCTATCATTCTTCTGAATTTATGCCAATTTCACAGTGCCCTTAAATAAAAAATATTATTGTAAGGGACCAGGGAAAAAAGTCCATGGGTGAACACAAGCTAATCTCACTTCAATACAAACTTTCACACCCTAATGGTGAACTTGGTGTTTAGAAACATTTTATTGCTGTTTCACATTGTTTTTCCACTGTATTCAGAAATTGCTAATTTTGTGTTTAACAACGTGTTTAATTCTTGTTGCATAGATTTTCAAGATGTGGAACAAAGAACTTTATGTGAGGGAACAGCAAGATGCATATGAATTCTTTACTAGTCTCATTGATCAGATGGATGAGTATCTTAAGGTAGTAAACATGTCGCTTTCCCTCTAATTCCTTCAAACTCTAATTCTAGTACCAGAACAGTGTTTGGGGATTTGGCATTAGTATGAAATTGATAAATTAGGAATTGATCATCTTTAACACAACAACTATAATCCATTTCTTTTGGCTTCGAACATCAAAACGATTACTAGAACTGTATAATTCTTTAGTTCTTAATTCATGTTTACACTTGATAATCTGTATCTAGAAGATAATAATCATTTGTGTGTGTGTACTCCACTGAAGTAACCTGGCCTCACAGGAGTACAGTTGTCACTGGTGATCTGATGGCTTTGTGTCGGCATTCTAGGAACTCAGAGAGTTTTCTGTCAAAGAAAACAAAAGACCAGATTAAAAAGTGGTATTTAAATCTCTACCCAGTAAAACATGACAAAATGGTATTGCATCTTCGTTACAAGGCAGACTGCCATCACTGTCAACATTTGCCTTTCATGTCAATAGTCACAATTCACAATTTATCTTTTTCTTCTTCTTTTGTGTGTGTGTGTGGTAAAAATATATATAACAAAATATTTACCATTTCAACATTTTTTACAGGTACAGTTCAGTGACATTAATTACATTCATTATGTTGTGCAGCCATCACCACTATTTCTAGATTTTTTCATCACCCTTAACAAACTCAGTGTCCCTCCAGGCAGTGTCTCCTCCCCTCCCCAGTAACCACTGATAAACTTTGGTCTCTATCTATTTGCCACATTCTAGATATTTCATGTAAGTTTATCCTTTTTTCTTTTCTTTTTTTTTTTAAATAACTTACAAATCCATAGCATTCTATTCACAAGAAAAGGAAAAGGTTATGGGGAGTTGCTGCTAACTTGGTAGTGGTGGTGTGGGAAGGGCATTTGGAATCATCACAGAATGCACTCTTTTATATCTACTCTGACTGACCCCAGTCTTTCTTCTGCTTTTCTGATTATTCACATTGCTCTGATAATGGGTTATTATTATTCAGTTTCATTCTGTTGTCCTTAGGGTTGTGCTGTGAGTCAGAACTGACTCAATGACACCTAACAACAACAATTCTTCCTTTAGTTCCCAGCTTAAACTGTCAGAGTGACTTCTTTTATTTTGGTGGTTGACAAATAAATCTTCGTTTTAGCTTATACCTAGAAAGCAGTCTATATAAATAACCTATAAGAGGCATCAAGTAAAATTTTAACTTTTTATTCCAACAGAAAATGGGGAGAGACCAGATTTTTAAGAATACTTTTCAGGGCATCTATTCTGATCAGAAGATCTGTAAAGATTGTCCTCACAGGTTAGTGAATAAGTATCATTGGTGAAAACATCATGATCGTCATTTTTAAATGATTTTTCTATTATGTTGTGAATCTTGCATTTATTGAAGACTTGCAAATATATTTCTAAATGGATCTATAGATATTTATTGAATTAAATTGTTTTGATTTTCATGTTTTATGTGCTTCAGGAAATATTTGTTGAAAATTATCATTTTAAGCAATTTTAAATTGTCAAAAATTATTATTTTTATTTATCAGTGTACTTTTAAAAGAATGGGCAAGCTCTGGATTAATCTCACCGATTATGAATGTAGCTCTGTGCTCAGGCTCCTCAGGTATTGTGATAATTGCAAGATTTTAAAATTCCATCATTGATCATGGGTTTTTTTCTTATTTTCTAATTAGATATGAGCGTGAAGAAGCTTTCATGGCTCTCAATCTAGGAGTTACTTCTTGTCAAAGTTTGGAAATTTCTTTGGATCAGTTTGTTAGAGGAGAAGTTCTAGAGGGAAGTAATGCATATTACTGTGAAAAGTGTAAAGAAAAGGTATTACATTTACCCTTTTTAAAAATAAGATTGATTTGTTAATTCATGTACTTTGTCTCTATAGTAAGCTTCTATTGTTACTTTCATTAGATTGTGTTATTGCCTGTTTACCAAAGGGTGGGAAATGCCTGTAGAAATCTGTGTCCTTTGCCTTTATTGTTTTATTTTCTCCATGGAGATAATTGGTTTTTGCTTTTCTTTAGAGAATAACAGTGAAAAGGACCTGTATTAAGTCTTTACCTAGTGTCTTGGTCATTCACCTAATGAGATTTGGATTTGACTGGGAGAGTGGACGCTCCATTAAATATGATGAACAAATAAGGGTAACTTTTTTTTCTGAAATTTATTATAATCATTACCTTATTCTCTTTTTCACTGTTACCTTCCTGTATTTTGAAATCGCACCTAAAATGCAGAGCTGTATGGGCTCCACATCATGAAGGTTACCCAGCCCCTTGCCTTAAGCAGCCACTGTCGATGGGACAGGCAAATCTATAAGCAATAACCCTCATTTCTGGAAGGCATCCCAGTGATGGCTGTGAACTCATACACTATCCTTAATGCTCAGGCCAGTGGCTGCTTAGGGATTATTTGGATACTTTTCCAGATTTATGAGCCATTCTGAGATTTTTGTACTTAAATTGGCTCAAATTAGGAAAACCTACTTCTCTTACTTGTATCTGATTTAATTGGGTAGTGCTGTACATGTTATTAGGACCTTTGGTGGCATAGTGCCTAAGGCATTTGACTGCTAACCAGAAGGCTGGTAGTTCAAACCCACCAGCCACTCCTCAGAAGGAGGACTAGGCATTCTGCTTCCATAGAGATCACCACCTCAGAAACCCAAGGAGGGGTTGCTATGAGTTGGATCTGACTCGACAGCAGTGAGTTTGTTTGTTTGTTTTCCTACATGTTATTAATCAATATTCATGTGGTCTTTTTATTTTTAAATAGTTTCCCTGGATGCTAAATATGGAGCCTTACACAGTTTCAGGAATGGCTCGCCAGGATTCATCTTCTGAAGTTGGTGAAAACGGGCGAAATTTGGACCAGGGAGGTGGGGGATCCCCACGGAAAAAAGTGGCCCTCACAGAAAACTATGAGCTTGTTGGTGTCATTGTACACAGTGGGCAGGCGCACGCAGGCCACTACTATTCCTTCATTAAGGATAGGCGGTAAGAGTTTCTCGTGGCAATACTTTCACACTGTGTCCAACCAGGAGTCTCTCCTGTACCTTCCCCACCCTAGCCTGTCTCTCCACTGCTCTTCCTACCCAGGCCTTCACACATACCTGTATGGTGCAGAGAAGCTTTTGCATTGTTCTTTGATCCTTTTTCACTTTGAGTTTTTAAAGCTTGGTGTAATACTAATCCCTTTAATTTGAAAGTTATTTTAGAAATTGAAATAACTTGCTATATTTTTCATAGATATTTTTCAAATGATCATTACCTGTTTTATTTGTGGAAAATACATAGAGGTAAATATTGAGAGTGGGAGTGTTTCTTTTTTGATCTTACAAGGTTTTTCTTATCTCTGGACTCTAGGGGATGTGGAAAAGGGAAGTGGTATAAATTTAATGACACAGTAATAGAAGAATTTGACCTAAATGATGAAACCTTGGAGTATGAATGCTTTGGAGGAGAATATAGACCAAAAGTTTATGATCAAAGTAAGTGTTTACAAATTGATATTTTCCTCTAGTTTTTTTTTTGTTTGTTTTGTTTTTAAAATTTGTACAAGATAAAAATAAAACAAACCCATTGCTACAGAATCAATTCTAACTCATAGTGACCTATCAGACAGCAGAACCGCCCCCATAGAGTTTGCAAGGCTGTAAATCTTTATGGAAGCAGGCTGCCTCATCATTTTCCCATGGACCAGCTCTTGGGCTCAAGCCACCAGCCTTTTGGTTTGCATCTGAGTGCTTAACTTCTCCATCACCAGGGCTCCTTTCTTGCTTTATAGTTTTCTATGATTATAATCTATTTTATTCTTTTAATAATACTGCTGCTCTAGCTATAGAACCAAGAAAGTTCTTTGATGCTCAGATTTAAATATTCAAACAAATTTTTTTTCTAAAAGTCTTAGGGGTAAAGGATATAAGAAGAAATGAGTATCAAGAAGAAAGTAATGAACTAAGAATTCCAACTGCAAAATAGTTTCAGAAGACATAATTATGCACTAAAGTTTTTTTTTTCTCTTTCAAATTTCCTTTTCCCCTGTCTGGGGGTATGGTTAAGGAGCTCTGGTGGCATAATGCCTAAGGCATTTGACTGCTAACCAAATGGTTGGCGGTTCAAACCCACCAACTGCTCTGTGGAAGAAAGATGGAGCAATCTACTTCCATAAGATTTACCATCTCAGAAACCCAGTGGTGGTCCCTATGAGTCGAATTCGATTTGATGGCAATGAGTTTGTTTGGAGGGTATGGGAGCTCTGTCGGTGTAGTGCCTAAGACATTTTGACTGCTAACCAGATGGTTGGTGGTTCAAACCCACCAACTGCTTGTGGAAGGAAAATGTGGCAATATACTTCTGTAAAGATTTACCATCTCAAAAACCTAATGGCGGTCACTATGAGTCAGAATCGAGTTGATGGCAGTGAGTTTTTTTTGGTTTGTTTGGAGGGTATAGGACCTCTGTTGGTGTAGTGCCTAAGGCATTTGACTGCTAACCAGAGGCTGGTGGTTCAAACCCACCAGCCACTCCTCAGAAGGAAGATTGGGCAATCTGCTTCCATAGAGAATACCACCTTGGAAACCCAAGGAGGGGTTGCTAGGAGTCGAATCAACTCGACGGCAGTGAGGGTTTTTTTTTTGGTTAATTAGTGAAGGCATTTTTAGTACCTGTGTTTTTAAAATCGTATTTGTTATATGATGTAACAAAGCAAGGTTTACCTTCACAACTGCCATCCCCAAGGGGAAAAAAAGTATGATGGAAAGTATATCACAAAAATCCAATCTGAATCTGCTGTTTGAAAAATACTGCTGTAAGAAAACATTAGCATTTCTAAAACCAACCTAAGTATGATCATTCTTGCCTGATTTTGAAATAGGAACATTTCTAAATTTCTCTCTGTATTAGACCCACTATATTAGACTATGATACCATGTTATGGCAGGGATGCATCTAATGGTGGTGACCTTTAATAATTGTAGTACAGTTGCCAGAATTTACCAAGAAAATTTTGGCTGGTCAGTGCAAAAATAGTCAAGTGAAGCCAAATATAATCCGAACAGAACATATTTTAAAATGTTACTTGCCTTTTGCTTCAATTTTGATTTGCCTAGCAATATTTACCTTCTTTCCTTTACTCCATCACCATGCAGTTTCTGCCCCCCCCCATGTCACCTTCCAAATGAGTTAGTCCATTTTATTCCCAGAACTGTGGTACCCTGACTTCCATTCCAACTGTTGTTGTTGTTGTTATGTGCCGTCGAGTCGGCCCGACTCATAGCGACCCCTCCTTGGGTTTCCAAGGCAGTATCACTACGGAAGTAGGATTGCCCAGCCTTCCTTCCGAGGAGTGGCTGGTGGGTTTGAACCATCAGCCTTCTGGTTAGCAGTCAAGTGCTTTAGCCACTATGCTACTAGACCTCCATTCCAACTAGTACTCTTTAAAAGTGACACACAAAATAAATAAATAAATAAAAGTCACACGTTTTACTTAAGCTTTGCATTTTACAAATTTAGTTAAGTAGTTGCTTACTGAATTTATGGGCCCTTTGTTTTAGATTATTAAAACTAGAAAAACTTCCTTATTTATAAAGGCTTCTTTCTTAATATTTTGTCATAAAGCAAACCCATATACAGATGTACGCCGAAGATACTGGAATGCCTATATGCTCTTCTACCAAAGGGTATCTGATCAAAACTCCCCAGTATTACCAAAGAAAAGTCGAGTCAGCGTCGTAAGGCAGGAAGCTGAGGATCTCTCTCTGTAAGTTTCTCTCTGTGTATTTTTTGCTATAGGATTTCAGTAGGTGATCTTGTAATGCTTGTAATGTACTGTTTGAGATTTAAAGGTAATCAGCTAGAGAGAAGTTTTGAAAGAAAATAAGTAAATTACTCTACCCCCTTTCCTTCTTCTGGCCGTTGTTTCCTTAGCAAAAAGTTATTTTGTATTTAGAAACATGTACCTAAATCATTCTAGAATTGAAGGTTTTTACCTCCCTTCTAGAACTGAGATTTTGAAAATTTTGGCAGCATTTATTGAATATCTTTATGTTTGAAATATAGTACCATATCACTGCTATCAGAAAGATTAGTTTTGTTTTTAAAGGTCCTGTTACCAGTGATTTTGTATTTTAATGTATTGGTCAGGAAAGCATACAGTTTATTTTGTCTATCTAGTACTTTGTTTATCTGAGTTTGGCAAGTTTTAATAACTACTGAAATGATAGCTACTTTATACCAGATAGTTTTCTGCTTCTCTCTCTTAGGTCAGCTCCATCTTCACCAGAAATTTCACCTCAGTCATCTCCTCGGCCTCATAGGCCTAACAATGACCGACTCTCTATTCTAACAAAGTTGGTTAAAAAAGGAGAGAAAAAAGGACTGTTTGTGGAAAAAATGCCTGCTCGAATATACCAGGTCAGAACCATATGAAAGAAATTCCACAGGGTAAAACCCATATAAATGTCAAAACTCATCACAGAGGTCCAGAAGTTCTGTTGGCTTCTTGTGGGTTTCATCATGCCCTACGGCCCCATCGTTTTACTCACTTTGTTAATGAATTTTTTATACTGGGTTCCAGAGATGTCTGTCATCTTAGTTATTTAGTACTGTTGTAACAGAAATACCATAAACAAATGGCTTTCACAAACCGAAATTTGTTCTCTCATTATTTAGGAGACTTAAAGTCTCAGTTCTGGGGTGTCAGCTCTAGGGGAAAGCTTTCTCTCTCTTATCAGCTCACAATTTAGGAGGAGGTCTTTGTCTCCTTTCAGTATTTGTGGGCCCAGTGTTCCTTGGAGATCGCCATGTGTCCTGGCATCCATCTTCCCCTGGATCTAGGACATTCTCAGCACAGGAACCCTGGGTCCAAAGGATATGCTCTTCTTGGTGGTACTGAAGTCTCTCCATATGTGATCACTTATTTAATCTCCTTATATCTCAAAAGAGATTGACTCAAGATACAGCCTACTCCTATAGATTATATCCTGCCTCATTAACGTAACTGCCTCTAATCCTGCCTTATTAACATGAGAGTTTAGGATTTGTGACACACACAGGATAATTACATCATCACAGAATGGAGGATAATTACATAATACTGAGAATCATGGACTAACCAAGTTGACACAGGTTTTGGGAAGACACAATTCAGTCCATACAGCTGTCAAGTTATTGCCACACATAGTATTAAGAACACAAATATGAATACACAACATTGGTCCACACTATCACTGACCTATTTGTGTGATTGTCACAAATAAATTGGGGGAGGGACAGGGGAAACAGTGAAGAAACGTGTGTAATGGAATTATTAAAACGTACAAGGAACATCTGAAGTATAAAACGAGGCTCATAACCTTTAGGTAAGTCTAATATGATAATATAACCTTTATTTATTGAATACCTACTCATTGCTGCATGCTTTAAACAAATCTCCAATTCTTAGGACACTCTTGTGCAGTAGCAGGCTTTATTGCCTTTGTTCAGAGGGAAAAACTAAGTCTCAGAAAAAGAAAAATGACTGCTAGGGTCACAGACCCAGGATTTAAATTCAAAATTGTCTGACTACAATCGAGGCTCTATACCTTAAGTAATAAAAAGCTAGGCACTGGCCACATGGCCTTTTACAATGAATAGCTAGATCCAGAGAATTTAAGGAAAAGATGCGGTCTTTCGTTAGGGGAGAAAGAAAAAGAATTAAGCTATTGATACAAGGGAGTTGCTTGTACTTGGGAAAACACTGTCCCTTCTCACTCAAAATAATAGATTAGAATTCATTTGTCCTTCTTGTGGAGATTTTCCTGAATTTCCCAAAAGGCTTTGTTTTAATGTATTAATTCACTTTTTTTATACTTCTTATATTCAAAAGAAAGATTTTCCTCCTTTCTCTTTTAAAATTTCAAATCATGTGGGAAGGGCATTACAGACCTTAAAGCTTTGCATTTTACTTAGTGTATCACTAGACGTGTCCTCCAATTACTATTTTTCCGTTTCTTAGAAATAATTACTAATTTTCTTTTGTAGATGGTGAGAGATGAAAACCTCAAGTTTATGAAGAATAGAGATGTGTACAGTAGTGACTATTTCAGTTTCGTTTTGTCTTTAGCTTCATTGAATGCTGTAAGTAGCTAGTTGGATCATTACTAAAGAAATAAGAGAATTACAGTTAAATATCTTTTAGTTAAAACATTTAGTGACTCATCTCCACTGACCCTTGTTAACATTCAATTTAGATTTTTTTTTAATTACCCACAAATGTGTCAGTTATTGGGTGATACCAAAATCTATGCAATGTTCAGAGTAATCAAATGTAGATTGGGTGGGTATGGATTTTTTATGGCCCTTGTTTAGGGATCTCTGGTGGCATAGTGCCTAAGGCATTTGACTCCTAACCAGAAGGCTTGTGGTTCAAGCCCACCAACTACTCCTGGGAAGGAAGATTGGGCAATCTACTTCCGTAGGGATACTGCCTCAGAAACCCGAGAAGGGGTCACTGTAAGTCAGAGACGACTTGATGGCAGTGAGTTTGGTTTTGGTTTAGGATTTATAAAGAAGACCCATGGAGTAGCCATGAAGTGGCGTCAGTTGATACTGAGCTTTGTGGAGATTAACTTTTCCCAATTTGTAATCAGATATTATAAAGCTCAAGATGTAAGTGCCAAGTATTTTTTTTTTGTTGAGTGCCATGATTCTGTATAAGTTGCCAATAAGGTAAAAGTTCTTGGTCACAGTAGCCTACTTAACATCCTGTGGTCTCAGGGCTCTATTTTGAGAGGACCTCATGAAAGAAGAGTATGTCATTTCTTAACGTTAAAAAAAAAAAAAACTTATGAGGAACATTTTCTGTAATGAATTGGCTAGATTTTTCTTATTAGTATATAACATTACCATGTGTCATTATTCAGTTGATAAGAAAGGTAATAATCTAAAAAACCTCTGTGAAAAAATACTCTATCTTTTTTCCCTTCTGTCTTAGACTAAATTAAAACATCCGTATTATCCTTGCATGGCAAAGGTAAGCTTGCAGCTTGCCATCCAGTTCCTATTTCAGACTTATCTACGGACAAAGAAAAAACTCAGGTGAGAAGTGATATATTTTTGATAATGTGGTGTGACAGCAGACACGGATTAATTCAATTAAAGTTGAATAACTTAATTAAAGTTGAATTTTATAAATTCAGCTTTTTAGACCATTGTGAAGGCACCACCAAATATGCTCAGGTGATTAAGACATGTCTGTATCATTAAGGAAATTAGTTCTAATCTAATAAAGAGAAAGGCCTGGCCATCTACTTCTAAAAATTAGCCAATGAAAACCCTATTGATGGCGACAGTTCGTTCTGTAGCCAATCATGAGGATGCATCGGGAGCAGGGCAGCATTTCATTCCATCGCACATGAGGTCACCGTGAGTCAGGGACAGTTCTGATGGCAGCTAACAGCAACAACAACAGTCAAATAGGAGGGAGAGATATAACAAAAAAGAATTAACAGTACAAAAGTGCTGGGGGTTATTTTGGAGGAGCAAGTGGGTAAAATCATATCCAGATACGGGGATTAGAGTACCTGTTAAGACATTAATATTCCCAAGGGGTTTTGAAAGGCAAAGATAGAAAAACACAGAGGGCTCATTCTAGATGGAGAGGAAAAACATGAGTAACAGGCAACACTTCCCTAAGGAGCCATGACTGACTAGCTGTGCCTCACCCCTACATGTCAGGAACTCACTTGAGGAGACATCTGAAGGTTGGGCTTAGGTGAGATCATTGAATGTCCCTTGTCCAAGAGTAGGAAGTAGGGCTTTGTGCAGTTGAGATCATAGAAGAGTTTTGAATAGGAAGATGGTGTGTTCATAGCAGTCCTTAGAAATTCTAGACTGATAGTGTCTTATTCATCATTAGTTTTTATACTGAGCACCTTGTAGGGTACCTGAGACATAAGTTCTGGATAAATAGTTGTTTGAATAAATAAGTAGAGGATGAAGAGTAATTGAGCAGTGCTTATAAATACCTGCAGTAAGGAGAGACTCAGGGTGAGGAGACCAGTTACAGAGAGAAGACCACTGAAGTGCTCAGTTTTTTATCACTTGTTAACATGGAGAGCTTCTCCAAGTGTGGAGAAGTTTTTGGAAAAATGTTGTAATTGAGAAACTTTAAAGGGAATGAATATGATAGCAATGTCATTTTCATTGTGATACCAGTTTTTATTATTTGATTGAAAAAGGAAGAAATAATGTGCATCTTTTAAAGTCTAGTATATGGTAAAATAAGGAAAGTGACTTGGTTACATTTATTTGTAAAATTTGCTCAAGCTGTCTACACACTGTACACTATTTCCATTTTATATTTACCTTCCTGAGGGTGACAGTAGGCAGCTGGAAGTTGTGCCAGGTCATGAGTAGTATAATCATTCTACCTTTTTTTCTGCCTGAATGTTTTTATTCCATAAAGTAAGATATTAATGGTTGTAGCAATATGGTAGAGTAATGTTGCCATAGTAAGCTGTTCTGAAAGTGGGAGTTTTGTGAATGTAAATTAATTTAGCAAAACAAAATACTACAGATCAGTCTTTTTTTCTAATTGAAATTGTTTGAGGAAGATGCAGAAGATGAAAGTAAAAGTCTAAGACTTAAATTTCTTCACATTTTTTGGAGGAAGAAAGTCTTATCATCAATAACCAAAGAGTGCAAAGCATTGGCTTCTGGGGCACTTTGAGCCATGTTAGTCCTTAGTCCTTGAGTTTTTAACTTACCTCACCCAGCACCCCCAATAGAAGAATCAAAGTGAGGTATTTGTTGGGACTGTATTCTGAACAATGTTATCTTTGCTTTTTTAAAGGGTTGATACTGAAGAATGGATTGCCACTATTGAAGCATTACTTTCAAAAAGTTTTGATGCTTGTCAGTGGCTAGTTGAATATCTTATTAGTTCTGAAGGACGAGAGCTAATAAAGTAAGTGTTTGAGATCTTTTACTTAAAGTTATTTGTGCTTTTTCTGGTGATTTAAAGCTGAGGTTTCTTGTAATCCTTTTTATTTGAAGTTGAAATTCTCTCTCTGATTGTTTGCAGTGGGAAAACTGAGTCACTCCAAAATCTTTCATTCTAAAACCATCTCTGCTCGACTAGACTCAGATAAGCATTCATCACGTACAAGGAGAGCACATGAGGCAGATAGCCAAGTGCTCACTGGCAAGCATGACCTGAACCCTGCTGTGGTTCAGGGGATTCAGACGTGCAGGTCTCTTCCCTCAGGGACTCATAGTCGGTGGCAAGTTAGAATATAGAGTAGTAAACAACCCTAGTTTACTGCACAGTCCACAGTGTTGTCTATGTTGTTTTTAAATCTGGTATGGATATATGTGTGTGTGTGTGTGTGTATACACATATACATACATATACATATATACATTTTTTACATAAGTGGTATATTTATCTATGATATATAATAAAAATAAATAATTTGCTTGTTCTGGTAAAAATTCTAGTTGCTCCATTCACTATGGGAGCTGTGGTAGCGTAGTGCCTAAGGCACTTGACAGCTAACCAGAAGGCTGGCAGTTCAAACCCACCAGCCCCTCCTTGGAAGGAAGATGGGGCAGTCTACTTCTGTAGATGCCCCCAAGAGGGGTCGCTATGAGTCAGGTCCGACTCAACAGCACATAACAACAACAACAGCCATTCACTATGAGTGTTTAGCCCTTATTCCCAATCCTGCTTACCAAGTCAACTCCTCTTATTCCCAGGCTTCATCGTCCATCATATAGGGGCCTAGTGACTGCCTTGATTTTTCAGTGTTCTGTCTCTGTATCCCTAGTAGTCTCTTCTTTCAGCTACAGACAGCCTAGTGTACTTCTCTTGACCTTGTCATCACTCATCCTTCCAACCTATCCTTCCAGCCTACTGGCTTTTGCTAAAAATGCCATTTTACCATTCAGTTCATACAAATTGGGATCCAAACAAAGTTTACATGTTGCATTTGGTTTATGTGTCTTTTGAGACTTTTTAATCTCTAATAGTTCCCCTTTCCTAGTTTCCTGCCATGCCCTTTTTTGTCATGGCTATAGAACTCCTGTGTTCTGTGTTGGTTTACATTCTCTTGGTGCCTCCTACTGGGTATAATAGGAAATGGGTAGCACTCTCTATGGGTATTCTTTCTAAAATAACACCTGAATCTGATCAGGCCTGCAGAGCTAAATATTAGGGGAATACATGTTATCTTTTAAACTGTGTTATAGTTTCTAGAAACTTAGACTCTTAGTGGATTTTGAAGAGAGCCTATCTGTCTGGTTCAAATTAGGTAGCTAATAAACACTAACAATTACATGGAATGACTCAAAAGGCTTCACTTTTGTCTTCCTATTGGGAAAGAACAGAGTTTTCAGCATACTCCTGAGAGGGAGGGAGGAAATGCAAATGCTGTACTCAAACCAGCAAAGACAAGAGGAGCTTTCCCCACTTTCCCTGAACAGGGTGCCTCAGAACAGCGTTTTCTTGGCTCATCAAAATTATGTTATGTTTAAATCTTCTGCATGGAACAATGAGAGTTTTCTGTCAAGAAATGTCATCTATGATAGAGGCATTTTCACTTTGTGATTATGATACTGCTTGTCACGTTGAAGTGAGCATATGAAGAGAGAAAGAAAAGCTGTGCGGGTCACCTGGTTGCTCTCAAGTCATCACTATTGTGATGCAGCCCCAGAGAACAGCTGTTTCTGCTAACCATGCCCTTCACCACATCTAAGTCTTGGGGGATAAAATAGACCCCACCTCAGGTTGTTTTAAGGTTTGGATTAGATAATGGATAGCCAGTGCTTAGGATAGTCTCCAACTATAACACTAGAAGCACCTAATAAACATTAACTGCTGTTTTGATGATTATGATGGTAGAAGAAGAACAGAAGGATCAAGGATCTTTTCCATCCAAAGGCTTCTAGAAGGGCTGAGTAAGGGCTAAAGTGGGTGAGGAGAGAAGAAAGCAAAAAAATAAAAATAGAGGTGAAAAGGGGGATCACCAGGTGCCTTCTGATCTCAGAACGTTAGTATCTCATTCTGAGAAATTAGAGTATCAAATCTCCTAAAGTTACAGAATTCAAAAAATGTTAGTTTGCCTTCATATATCTTTAAATATAAATTAACATTTATAAGATGTTCATTTTAGGGAAAGCAAGAAAAAGGAAAAATACCCATTTTTCAGTATTCAAGTGTTCTGTTTGACTCCTTCTTTCGTCGTCCATGTGCAGGTGCTAAATAAAGCTAAAGCTCTCAAAAGACTTGAGCTAAGGCCTTTGAGTAATTTTGTTTCTTGGATATTAGTTGGGACCTAAGATGGAAAGGTTGGAGTTACAGAAATCTATCTTGCTTTTTGATACCATATTTCTCTTTACTTTAGAATTTTCTTGTTGGAGTGCAGTGTGAGAGAAGTACGAGTTGCCGTAGCCACCATTCTGGAGAAAACTCTAGATAGTGCCTTGTTTTACCAGGATAAGGTCAGTCTCATTTTTAAATCTTATATATACATCCTGTTTAAATGCACATAAGAAGAAATAGCACCTAGGATTGGAGTCTGGTAATTTTGCCACATACAATGCATTGACTTTCTGCTAAATGCCAGGGTTGAAGGCATGCTGTCCCTTCCTTCTCATATCCCAGGAACCGGGGTAGGGTAGGAATTTAGGTCTGCTTTGGTCTGCTTCAAGAATTACTTTCTAGAATACCCCCTTCTCAGAGTTCTCTCTCAGGAGTGTGTACTGGATCTCTCTGAACTGAGACTAACCTGAGCCTAGAGACTCTAGTCTAGACCAACAGACATTTTGAGCTGCCCTGGCTTTGTCTCTTTTCCTCATAAGCTATTTTGCTGCTCAAACCTGCAGGTGGTAACCAAACCAAATACTGTCATTCATCCAGGGCCATTGGCCAAAACAGCTCCTTCATGGTTTTTTTAATTCCCCAGTCTTTATTTCTATTCCTCTAAATTTCTTCTTCCTAACCCTATTTTCTGCAACATATTTTCCGGTTCACAGTTCCACATTTACATGTGCTAAAACAAACCACGGTATTTATTGCCATCCTCACTCCCCAAAGATGTAAAGTCTTAGCGAAATGACATACAATTTAAGTCTGACCTTTCAATATGTTATTAACTCTTAGCAAATACAGCAGTTACTTCCAAGTTTGCTGTTTCAAATAGCTGACACTACATGGAAACCTTTGAAAAATGTTATATTCAGAACTAATTGGATCCTTATAAATATTGGCTGGAGGCAGTGTGTCTCGATGAACTAAATACAGTTCTAGGAATTGCTGCTTCAAATTGAGATTCTGGCTTTGCTGTGCAACCTTGAGCAAGTCCTTTCAGGAGGACATTACCCAAATGCAATGCCTGGTACCCAAGCACTCAGTTCTTGCAGTGTTGCCTAACTCAGGATGTGCTGTTAAACTAGACAAGCTCAAGAGCTTTGCTTAGTCCGGACTGAATATGCCATTTAGGAAGGACTTAGGAAAAGACTTGTCAATTCCAGGAATCAGAGGAAGTTGTTGTTTACTTGAAGGCAGAATTTTCAGTCAGTTTAAATAGCAAGAATCATTTTTTAAGCAAACCTTGCCTGGAAGCAGAACATATACTATAGGTAATTGGCAGCTACTCTAGTCAGGTCAGGGTGGGGTGTGCAGCCCTGCCTTCACAGGACCCTCTGGACAGTTTGGATACTACTGGTTTGAGATACTCCTGTGGGAGTATTTCTAATCTGCATCAAGATTGTTTAACATGAGGACCTTCCTCCTCCCTGCTCCTTCCTCCCATGTATCGACCTAAACAAAGGATGAAGGCAGAATGAGTGCAGTCTCCCTAAAGATGGGCTCAGGCCCTGCCACATCACCTCACCAACCTCAAGACAGGACTACAGGAGGTAGAAATGGAAGGGAGTGGAGGACCTAAACATGGAAGCCATTTGCCTCAGTAAATTCTATTTCATATCCTGCTGGTGTATTTTGTTTTTTCTCCCCTCCATAGTAGAAATGGTGCCTCTTGCCACCCACTTTAGATTGTAAAGTACTTTGAAAATGAAGTGCTATATAAATGCTGACTTTTGCGGTATTAATAATGGCTGTGACAGGGAGGATGGGAATATTTCAAAAGTCTATGACTTCATCTTCAAAGGGGATGAACTATAAGAATAGTAAGCCTGGTCTTAATTCTCAGATCACAGGTGAATTTTTAGGGACTTGTCCAAAAACATAGTTGGGGTGGGAGGGAAAGACGAGCAATGTGATAACCAAAATGGTTTCTAAACAAATAAAATGTTTTTCAAAGCTTTCCATGAGGCGTCAGCGGGCTTTCAAGTAAGTTCCCAGTTGGGTCGATATTACCGTTGTCATTCTGTCAGGCTGTTGCTCTCCATTTGCTCCATTGGCTTGATTTCTAGCCCCTATGCCTGTGTCTGTGTTCTTATTCTTTGCATCTGTGATTATGTGAAGAAGTAGCATAGTGGAGGGAGGGATTCAGAACTATGTCTCTCCTAAACCCCCTCCTTTTTTTAAGAAACAAAAATGGACTCTGGAGAAAATGCGACCATTAGGCAGTAGAATCATGCCCGACTCTGAAATCTAGGAAACAAAACTAGGCTTCCCTTTCCTTAATTACGTCTACAGTACTGATCTTTCCCTGAAAGGTAAAACTGATAATTCTGTATCTGCTATCCAAAACATAAATCCATCTGAATCCAAGACTGGATTGTATCAATCTGACTTTTATTTTGTTCTCATAGTGGTTTCAAATTAACACTGTTACAGATGTCTTTCTTGTACTCTTTTTCTTCATGTAATTTCATCTTTCTTCTAACCAGTTAAAAAGCCTTCATCAGTTACTGGAGGTACTTCTTGCTCTGTTGGATAAAGATGTTCCAGAAAATTGTAAAAATTGTGCTCAGTACTTTTTCCTGTTCAACACTTTTGTACAAAAGGTAAATTTTTTTTTCTCCCCGGTATTATTTCCTAATACATGCTAAAGTATACTGTGTTTATAGTGGATGTGAATGAAAGAAGTCTACTTTTCAGTGTTTAAGGATCCTGTTTTACTGTTTGGATTTATAGTCTAAAAGGGGGAAAAAAAGACAATGAATTTTAGACATGGAAAAATTTTAGACTGGTCAGTATAGGATCAATACAGTAAGGCTATGAGTGTTCTCTCAAACTTTAATTTGTGCATTGCATTACTTGCAAGAATTCCGATGCAAGTAAGTACAGTTGCTCATTGATAATAGTAAAAGACTGCATTTAAACTACTGGCTAATTGTATTTTTGGTAGCCGTTTGAAGCAATATGAGGCTGGTTTTTTAAATTAGATCGAATAAGTGCTTTCTTTATGTAAACCATAGCATCATTTAAAAAATAATATATTTTTTTAATACTTTCATTTAACTGTGTTTTCAAAACAAATTTTTGTTTGGATAGAAATATAATTTGTCATTCTCAATATCTTGTGACAGCAAGGTATTAGGGCTGGAGACCTTCTCCTGAGGCACTCAGCTCTGCGGCACATGATCAGCTTTCTCTTGGGGGCCAGTCGGCAAAACAATCAGGTAACAGACTTCCTAGCTTCCTAGTGAAACAGCTGTGGTTTTCATAGCTGCTTTGTGTAGATGGTTACTATTTTTATTTTAATTTTGCAAGAGTCCCAAGTACTAGTACCACATATATTTTTAAATTCTTTGGAGTTGCTATTTTTACAACATCCTCATAGATCTTAGTCTAATAATAACCCATGGAAATAGTGATGAGATCAAAATGGGAAATGCTGAGTATTACAGGAGGGAAAGATGATGTTCTGGTTACCTAGTGTGACTTTGACAGAAATATACCACAAATGGAATGGCTTGAATAAACAGGAGTTTATTCTCTTACAGTTTGGAGGCTTTAAGTCCGAGTTCAAAGTGCCAGGCTCTAGGGGCTCTGTGAAAGCCCCTCAAACTTGGGCTTCAGCTCTGCCTCTTGCTCCCGGCCCACTGAAGCTAGAGGCATCTCTTTACTCAGGCAGCTACTGACCGCTGAGGCTAACAAGCCCAGGGTTGACAAATAAAGTGGCACGGTCCTAATGTTACCAAACCACATGGCAGGCCATTGATTCAAGTCCATTGAAAGTCCCAAGGTTGGCAGAGCATGGCAGGCTGCTGAACAACGACACAGCTACATGCAGGGTTCAAGTGTGCCATAAGCTAGAGACCATTCCCAAAGCCATTTCTTATACACGGGAAAGAGACCACATCCCTAAAGCAGCTACTTAGCTGCTTGTGGTAGGTCCCACCATGGAGTTGATGGCTAGTCTCAGCATGAGGAGTAACTACCACCAGCTGCCCAGCCACTCAACCAGGCCCAGCCAAGTTGACATACAAACTTAACCACCACAGATGGATTCTGACTGGGAGGCTAGAAGCAAGAGTGGTTAGCATTGGGAAGCTCTGCTTCTTACCAAAAACAAAACTCACTGTGGTCGAGTCGAATCTGACTCATAGAAACCCTTCTTGGGTTTCTGAAGCAGTATTTCTACAGAAGTAGATTGCCCAGTCTTCCTTCTGAAGAGTGGCTGGTAGGTTTGAACCAACCAGCCTTCTGGTTAGCAGTCAAATGCCTTAGGCACTACGCCACCAGAGCTCTTTAGAGGCTGTGAAAACAAGGCAATTTTAATGCTGTATTCAGACGTGAAGCTGTACTGCTATGAGCTGAATGAAAGGGAAGTTGTTTTATAATAAAAGGGTTGGAGATATCAAAACATGGCCATGATTTGAAGTTCCTATTGGTATGTTTCCCATTATATCTTTTTTGTTTAATAGATTTAAAATACACAAAATATTATTAACATGCGATAATGGTAAGTCCTGTAATGGAGAACTTATTCATGCGAGTCACAACTAGTCATGGTATATGCCATACCTCTGAAACAGGTCAGTAAAGTAGGCAGTTTTCTCCCCATACACAGGCAGGAAATAAAGTACAGAGAAATTAAGTAACTTGTTTAGGGTTACAAAGCTCTGGTGATTTCAAAGCCTGAGCTTTCCCCTGTATGTAATGCATCGCACAGCAAGGTTTTCTCTCGCTCTTCCCTGTCTTTGTGAAGGGAGACAAGCTTGCTGCTCTGGCCTCCTCTCAGCTTCCTGTCATATCACTGTGCTGCTCTTCCTCTTCAGTATTTAAAAACCAGGACTGGCACTGTAACATGCTCTGTGTGTTGCTATTATGTTGAGATTTGCAGTAGCCAGTTTTCAGATCAAGCTCTTCTATATTAGGGATTCCATTAGCTCTAGTGATTGATTTAAATTCACTGTAATTCAGCTACATGTATAATTAATATTGATATCATTAATATCGTCTTGCATTTATGGAAGCATATTTTTACTTTTGAGGACATTTTAATTTTTATATTTCTTTTGATCCTCACAACTGTGAGAGTGAGACATTTTTATGGGAAAACCTTGCTTCCACTGCTAAATGGACAAGGAGGGCACATGTTCTGACCTCCTCTAATCCCTCAAGAGGAAGACAGAATCACCATCAATAGCCCAAGGCCTATTCCTGTGAGGCCGGACATGCTGCCTCCCTCAAGCCCTTTCACCAACCGTTCCTCCCAAAGCACACACCACCTCTCTCCTGGATTCGATAATTTGCTGCAGTGGCCACACAGAGCTCACAGATTATGGGGTTTATTAGTGAAGCACCACAGGCTACAATTCAAGTTCAGGAAAAATGCTCAGTCTCTCTCCCAGCCCACCAT
Organism: Orycteropus afer afer; assembly: GCF_000298275.1. NCBI lineage: Eukaryota > Metazoa > Chordata > Mammalia > Tubulidentata > Orycteropodidae > Orycteropus > Orycteropus afer. Next base: position 64,387 of record NW_006922187.1, on the reverse strand, counting down.
CCCTCAGCCAACAGTCTCTCACAGTCTCTTTCCCAGCAGTGCTGGTCCCTCGGTGTCTTACTCAGCAACGTGTGTCTCTTGCGTCTCTTTCCCAGCAATGCATATCTCAGTAGCGCATGTCTCTTTCAGCAGCACGTCTTCCTCAACCAGCAGTCAGAGAGAGTTCTGCCTCTAGGAGGCCTCCTTTTGAGCTGGCAGAGTGGGCCAAACTAGCCAATCATAGCATCAGAACTCTAAGCACCTGAGAGAGAACCTCCCATAACATTGTGTTGTGCCACGCCCAAAAGAAATAACCCAGGTGGATAACATTTACAATCAGGAGCTCCTCAGTTGCTCATTCCACCAATGAATTTACAATGACTTATGGGTAGAAAAGCCATACTAAGTAATTTACTACACTGCATCCACTGATATAGCACAGTGTGTGGCAAGGCAGGGCAAGCCTCCTGTTCTCCGGCCCCATAGGCTTTTTTCTCTTTCTACTAATGAAGAGGAAACCTACCTGGCACACCAATACATAAACATATTTTATGTATACGTAGATGACTTTGTTTTAAAACATGAGTAAATATGTCTAGGGGAAAAAACACATTTGAGCTAGCTTAACACCATGTGCCTCTTTTTACTTTGACTCTTCTGTCAAGCATTGAGAAATATTTGTGGCCTCAAATAGCATCAACCTGAAAATCTTCTTTTTTCATGTTATCTCCAACCGAAACACTGACTTGCACCTTATCTTCTCTGATGCCAGATTCGCCGATGGAGTTCAGCACAAGCCCGCGAATTTGGGAATCTTCACAATACAGTGGCATTGCTGGTTCTGCATTCAGATGTCTCTTCCCAAAGGAATGTTGGTAAGTTTTAACATCTTTAAGACACTAGAAAAATGAAGAAATACTGAATTTATCTAGCATGGCGAGTAATCATGTTAGCAATTAAATGAGTATCACTTGTGTCTCATTTGGCTATTTGATATATGAGGAACATTTAAAAGTTTTTGTTTTAATTCATGTTAAACTTCACCTTATTTTACTAATCTGTTATATTAGACAAATTAGGGAAAGGGAATCAGTCATTTTTAGGGTGAGGGGGTTATATAAGTATTTTTCAAAAACAACTCTAGGATTAAAAGGTAATAATTGACACAACTTGTTTAGTGGGAAAAATAGCCAAGGTGTGGGTTGGAATGTGCTAGCCATGTGTTCTGGTTACCTAGTGCTGCTCTAATAAGAATATACCACAAATGGGATGGCCTTAACAAACAGGAGTTTATTCTTACAATTTGGAGGCTTTAAGTCCAAGTTCAAAGTGCCAGGCTCTAGGGGCTGGGTGAAAGCCCCTCAACCTTGGGGTCCAGCTCTGCCTCCTGCTTCTGGCCCACTGGAGTTTGAGGCATTTCTTCACTCAGACAGCTGCTAGCTGCTGAGGCTGAGAAGCCCCAAGGTTGACAAGTAAAAAGGCACTGTCCTGATGTTACCAAACCACACGGGCAGGCCATTAACTTAAGTCCACTGTAAGTCCCAAGGTCGGCAGGGCATAGCAGGCTGCTGAGCAATGACACAGCTACATGCAGGGTCCAAGCATGCCGTAGGCTATAGACCATTCCCAAGGCTTCTCCTTCTATACAGGAAGTAGACCACATCCCAAAGGCAGCTACTCAGCTGCTTGTGGTAGATCCCACCATGGAGTTGATTGCCAGTCTCCTCATGGGGAATAACTACCACCAGCTGCCCAGCTACTCAACCAGGCCCAGCCAAGTTGACACACAAACATAAGTACTACACCACGTGAACTTGACCCAGTCACCTGACACTTTCTTAATAAGTACAAAATGGGAATATTTAAAGCAGAACTTTAGGGAAATGCAGAGCAGAGTTTCAGATTCTCGTGGACTGTAATTTCTGGAGCCATGGCGTGTGGATGAATCTGTGAAACTATTGCCCTGAGAAAATCTTTAAATCTTAAACCAAAAATATCCCCTAAAGTCATCTTAAAACAGAATGATAGCTTGACTAGTTTAAAAAAAAAGGACTGCCTTGAGCATTATGCTGCTTTAAGAACTGTCTACATGGGATCAGACTGACAACAGCACCTCAAAAGATAAAAAAGTTAGGTGGCAGTGAATTTATGAGATGAAGGAGGGATAGATAACTCAGGAAAGGGGGTTGAGAATGGTTGCACAACCTGAAGAATGTAGCAGCATTACTAAGTTGAACATATAGAAACTGTTGATTGGTGTGTGGTTTGCTGTGTGTATTCTCAACAACAAAAATGAATACAATTTAGGAGGAAAATAAATACTTAACTCCCCTAGGTGTAGTAAGGATTAATGAGATAAAATGCTATTACCATGTGAAAATTCAGATTTTTTTTACAATTCAGATATAAGCTATGCCACTGAAATATCTTTGAATATAACACGTATTGAATTAGTAGCATTTCCTACTTTGCCACCCAGAACCAACAGCACACTCGTCATTTAATGTAGCAAAGACATGTTGCCGATAGGTGCTGTCAAGTCATCCTGCATACAACAGAATGGAACGCAGCCCGGCCCTGCGCCATCCTCACAGTCCTTGTGTGCCTGAGGCCGTTATTGCAGCTGATGTGTCAGTCCATCTCATTGAGGGCCTTCCCCTTTTTCCCTGACCCTCTACTTCACCAAGCATGATGTCCTTCTCCAGGAGCTGGTCCCTCCTGATAACACATCCAAAGTATGTGAGACAAAGGCTTGCCATCATCACTTCTAAAGGGCATTCTGGCTGTTCTTTTCCAAGACAGATTTGTTCACTCTTCTGGCAGTCCATGGTATTTTCAGTATTCTTCACCACCACCATAATCCAGAGGAATCAATTCTTTTTCCCTATATGGTTATCCTGTATTCTGACCTGTTTATGTATTGTCATTTTTATATTGTTCCTCGGCCTTGTCATGACAGCACCAATTGTAACCATAGTAATAAAACAAAGCAGCTGAGATGTTATTCAGTGTTTTCTGTATGCTGTGCCTTTACATGGTGCCTTAAATTTATTAATTGCATTTAGTCCTTATGGCAGCCCTATGAGGGATATTATTCCTGTCCAGGTTAGGAGCTCTGGTGGCACAGTGGTTAAAGCATTGGGCTGCTAACCAAAAGGTCGGCAGTTTGAACTCACCACCCACTCCATGGCAATCTGCTTCTGTAAAGATTTACAGCCTTGGAAACTCTATGGGTCAGCTCTACTCTGTCCTAAAGGGTCGCTGTGAATAAGAATCACCTCAATGCAGTGAGTTTGATTTGTTTTTTATAGAAGAGGAAACTAAGATTCAGAGAGGGTTAGTGCCTTCTGCTAGGTCTCACATAAACGTCACAGCAACCAGTATGAGAGCACAAGCAGCCTGAGCCCTGAGTATGTGCTCTACGACCTCCCCTGTGGTAGGATTTTTAACATCCTCTGAACAGAAAGATTGAGAGACATGAGACTGAAGATCACAGAGCATCACTCTGCTCTAGAAATGCTTGTGAACTCTCTAAAGGAACACTGGGGCTCAAGGCACTCTCAAACTCTGACACATTTATCCAGAAAGATGAAGCCTCCTAATCTGTGAGTTCAGACAGATTTGTAAAAGAAAATTGGAGTGTAGGTCCTTGTTTTTCTAGCAAACGATGTAACCTCTTCCGTATGGGTTGATTCTGCTTGTCATAGGTGATGTTAGCCGTTATTTGAGGACAGTTGTTTGAGGAACACAAGTGTGTTGGTTCAGTGTCTCTCTGGGAAGCTTTGGACATTTTATTCATATACTGTTTATATTTGAAAGGTTGTCTTGGGTTTGGGATACCAGGAATGTAGAGAGATTAATAGACACACCTACAGTTTTAGCATACATTGAAGAAATATGTAAACATTTTCTCTTATCTACATGTTCTGGCTTTCCCACTGGACTGTGATGGATTAGGTCTTCAGCACTCAGCAATTTTATATTGAGAGAGTCACATTGCCCTATGGGTATTTATTTTATGAAGTAACACCAAGTGAGCTTGGTTTGTTTTGGACTTTGTTTCTTTGGTTTCCTAAAGCTCCTGGTATATTTAAACAACGGACGCCCATTAGCATTGCTCCCTCCAGCCCTCTGCTGCCTCTCCATGAGGAAGTAGAAGCCTTGTTGTTCTTGTCTGAAGGGAAGCCTTACCTGTTAGAGGTATGTACTTATTATGCTAAAGTCATTTTCTTTTTATTTTATTTTCTCCTATTTGAGGAAAAACTCCTTTTGTTAATATATTTTGCATGTTACTCTAAGGAAGAATATTATATGGCCCATCCTCAATCTGAGTCCCTTACCCCCAGAGCTACCCTCACTTGTGAATTGAATCTTCTGGTCAATTGTCTATTGCTTGAGTTACATCAATATAAATCTCTGAACAGTGTATCATACTGGTTTTTAAAATTGCATCCATAGTGCTATGCTGTATACTTCATTTTGGTTCTTTTTATTTTTTTCCCCTCTAACTCAACATAATGTGTTTTTTTGGATCTGTCTGTGATTACTTTAATCTCTTGGGGATATTTGCTTTTGAAACTGTGATGAAACTGATTCTTTCTTGGAAAAAAGGTACACATTTCCACAAAATCATGTTAAATTTCAGAAAGCTTAGACACCCTGAAATGTATCCATAGACCTCTAGCAGTTGACATACCCTATGTGAGACCCTGTTGGAGATGTTAAATTTCAGTTAAAGTCAATTAACCACAGATCAACTATGTACTGTGACACGGGAAAGATAACTCCATTTGTATCTCCCTGTAGGTGATGTTTGCTTTGCGGGAGCTGACAGGCTCACTCCTGGCCCTCATTGAGATGGTGGTGTACTGCTGTTTCTGTAATGAACATTTCTCCTTCACTATGCTGCATTTCATTAAGGTAACACCTCCGGAAAACCTAGGGGCAGCCTGACAGCCCTCAGCTGAGGCTCTAGGAAAGCATTCCTTCATTCCCAGGCATTATACTTCCTAACAACCTTAACTGTTTTTCCTAATTGTGAAAAATAGTACAGTCCTGCTTTTTAACTATTAACAGTAATAGATAATAACAACACTATGATGGCTATCTTTATGCAAAAAAAATTTCCCAATTTCCGATTCTTTCTTTAAAAATCAAAAGTAGTTTTCTTTCCCCTCACTTTCTGAGATAGCAATATAGTTAATTATGAAGGTTTGATTATGATAAAACTGGTTACTGTCGATTCTGACTCACAGCAACCCAGTAGGACAGAGTAGAACTGCCCGTAGGGTTTCCAAGGCTGTAAACCTTTGGGTGAGCAGATTGCCTCAGCTTGCTCCTACAGAGCAGCTGGTGGTTTCAAACTGCTAAACTTTCAGTTAGCAGCTGAGCACTTAACCACTTACCACCAGGGCTCCTTTTTTTGATTAATGTAGTCATTAGTATTATATGTATCGCACTTACTGCATACCAAGCACCATTTTGAGCATATTAATATTTAACTTACTTAATTCTCAAGTGGAGCTCTGGTAGCATAGTGCCTAAGGCACGTGACTGCTAACCAGAAGGCTGACGGTTCAAACTTACCAGCCACTCCTTAGAAGGAAGGTTGGGCAATCTACTTCCGTAGTGATACTGCCTCGGAAACCCAAGGAGGGGTCGCTATGAGTCGGGGCCGACTTGACGGCACATAACAACAACAACAACAAATCCTCAAGTAGTCTTATGAAGGTAGAGTAGATGCTATTATTATCACCATTTTGTAACTGAAAAAACTGAGGCATTGCCCAAGGCTGCACAACTATGAAATGGCAGAGTGGACATTTAAACCTGGTAGCCTGGCTCCAGAGCCCATACTTAATCTTAATTGTTGACTACCTTTACAAGAAAAACCTTTAAACCTCATTATTATATTTTTTTAATCTTCATTTTTAATTACTTAGATATACATGACAACATATTTGTCAGAAATTAAAACATTAAAAAAAGATAGTAGAACATACATACACAGTCCACTTTGACTACCACCCACCAGCCTTATCCCTTCTTCTCCACCCTACTTCACAACTAATATTGTCACATTATATGTTTCCTTCCAGGCCTCTCTCTGTGAATTTATTATGCAACTGTGTTTACTGTTTACTTATTATATGGCCTTGGGCAGCTTCTTCCTCTGCAGAGAAGGAGGAAATATTACTTGACTTCATAGGTTATGAGGTAATATATGGAGAAGGCTTACTTAGGTACTGTACCTGGTACCTTGGAAGTGTATATTATAATGCAGTGTCCCTTTCTACCATTTATGTGTATAAATTTATTAAAGTACACAAAGGAGTATGAGTTTTATAACCTTGGTTTTCTTCACTTAGTGTATCTTGGGAGATTTTTTTATTTCTAAGCCGACTTTTTAATGTACTTCTTTTATAGCACACTTACCTCAGAGCATTCTCATTTGCATTCACATGGCTGCATCAGCCTTTTCTGGAACAAAATACATTTATTGTGTATAAATAAAATATACATACAAGTTTGGGTTTGGTTGTTGTTGTTATGTGGCGTCAAGTCGGACCCGACTCATAGCGACCCCTCCTTGGGTTTCCGAGGCAGTATCACTATGGAAGTAGATTGCCCCATCTTCCTTCTGAGGAGTGGCTGGTGGGTTTGAACCGCCAGACTTCTGGTTAGCAGTTAAGTGCCTTAAGCACTATTCTACCAGAGCTCCTTTGGGTTTGTTTAGTGACTTAAAATTCTCCCTTTTCTTTTCTTCCTCCCTCCTTATTCATAATTTCATAGTAAAGCATCACAGAGTATTGCAACTGGAAGAGTCCAAAAAAAAAAAACAACAAACTCACTGCCATTGAGTCGATTCCTACTCATAGTGACCCCCTTTAGGTTTCCAAGGTGGTAAATCTTTACAGAAGTAGATTGCCCAGTCTTCTTTCAGCAGAGTGGCTGGTGGGCTTGAACTGCCCACCTTCTGGTTAGCAGTCAAATACCTTAGGCATTATGCCACCAGAGCTCCTTGGAAGGGTCTTTAGAGGTTGTTTATTTCAGTCCCTGGAGTTGGCATTTGGGGGAACTGAAGCCCAGAGAAGGGAATTGACTTGCCTAAGGTCAGCCAGATAGTAGTGGAACTAGAGCTTGGATCCGACATTACTGATTCTTGTTCTAGTGTGCTTTGCACTGAAGAGTTACTGAAATTTTCATGCTTTTAAAAAATATTTCAGAACCAACTAGAAACAGCTCCACCCCATGAATTAAAGAACACATTCCAACTACTTCATGAGATTTTGGTAAGTCATAAATGTTCTGACTCACTTATATTTAGATATTGGGTAACATGTATTTATAAATAAAAAGTCACATGTCCTTTTTATTGTTTTTCCATTCATTTGGTCTGCATTTATTGACTCCTCATAGAGATCTGTCATGTGCTTTGTGCATTATTGATTTAGAGGTAAGCGGTAATAAAATCCTACCTCAGGAACTCAAAGCTTATGGAAGGAGCCAGATAAGTACACAGCACTTACATTGCAGAGAAGAAAGAATGAAGTAATGGGTGATGGTTAACCTTTATTGAGGCCTTACTGTGGATAAGGCACTGTGTTACCCACAGATATTATCTCATTTAAATCTCATGCTAACCCTCAGAGGTAAATGAGTGGCTCAATGTTTCATCAAATCTAAGACACCAGGATTATACCAAGCATAATTTTTTAATGTACTACTAAAAACAAATTTATAAAAGCTATTTGGGGGGGTTAGTTATAATTAGTGAAATATAGTAGTATATTGGAAACAGAAGATGGATTGATTTGCCCCAAGCTACCTGGTTATAAGTGGCATAACCAGGATCTGAGCCTGATAACTGGCTCTACCAAAATGCTAAGGAGCTGAGTGATTTTAAGTAAATGATATGACTAGAAGGAGTGGGAGCTGACTTGAGCTTGGGAAAAGAAACCCCAAACCAGATCATTAACGACTTCGGCTACCCATGCTAAGGCATGTGGACTTTTGCTATAGGCCAAGGTGCCTGATGGCCACATTCAAGCCTATAGGCCTGTTTGTTCGGCCCGCATCCTAGTTTTGCTGATTTCTGAATTTCCGCCTATTTTGAAAATTCCAGCAATCTGGCCATATCGGTCCCATGTCCTGCGTTCCACAGTCAATAAGGGCAATGGCAGTAACCTCCCTCTTAATGAGGCATGTGGTCCCCTACTCCCCACTGTCCTCACTGCTCCTCACTTTCTGGTATCTAGGCAGCACTACTCATTTCAATTGTCTTCCTGGTCTTAGTAGGCATTTAAGTTTGCAATCCCTGCTGTCAGTGATGGGGAACAATGAAAGGGTTTAAGCTGGAGCATGACATGACCTGATGTGTGCTTTAGGAAAGATCCCCTAAAGGAATCCCTTTGAAGGCCAGGCTAAAGAAGGAAGCAAGATTGGGAATTGAGAGACTGCAAAGGAGTCCACAGCAATAATCTGAGTGAGAAATAACAAGGCTTGCACTATGGAAGAGTCAGCAGGATAGAAAGACCAAGAAGTATTTTGGAAAGTGAATCAAAAAGTTTGGGATTGGTTTATCATAAGCTAATGAGAGAAACTAGCTCAGAGACTCCTTAAAGAGAAAGAGAGACTATGTTCCCTTTAGATCTCAAATACTTACTCTAGAGCTTGCAACAGAATAGGCATTAATAAATGCTCTGAATAAGACAGGCCATCATGCGTGCCATTTATCAAAACGATTCTCTGGTCCTTTACCTCCTTTCAGTCCTAGTGCTTTTACAAATTTTAGAAGATTGTTAGTTCTCAGGGGTAGGACTTTATTATTCATCTCATCAACAACAAACTCATAGTTTACTACACTGTGCACAGTTCATTGCCAAGAACTAGAAAAACAGCAATGACTAAGATAGATCCAGCCTTTCATATCAACATTAATGAGTTTTGCCTGTAATAAAGCAAAACATCTAACACATTTTTAGTAAACATGTTATATACTATGAATCTTTTATGCTTAGGGTTATAAAATATACTTCTGTATAATTGCAGAGAACTATAGATGGAGCTGGTACATAAAGACAGGAAATGATTGGATTTTCAAATATTACTTAATGGTTTTTCATTTTTAGTTAAAAATTTAAGATATTTTAAAGATATGTGGCAATGACATATATTCCTATTGGGTTTTATTATTATTATTATTATTAATTTTTTATTGTGATTTGGGTGAAGATTTACAGAGCAAATTCACTTTCCATACAGCAGTTCACATATACTTTGTCTCATGTCATTGACCACAGTTTACCACAATGCAACAGCTCCCCTCCCACTTCCTCCCCATAGTTACCTCTTCCCAGTGTCCATCCCTCCATACTCTCCTGCCCCCTGAGCTGTCTCCCTGTCCTATTGGGTTTTTAAAGTAAGAAACTAAATTGTTGAATAGGGTTATGAAAAAGGACCAGTGGCTATATGTTCCTTCTTTCATTTACTGATCTTTGTTTCTTTCCTTTCACAGGTCATTGAAGATCCCATACAAGTAGAGCGAGTCAAATTTGTGTTTGAGACAGAAAATGGATTGCTAGGCAAGTATGCCTGGCCTCAGTAAAAATGGCAGTGGGGAATGTGTAGACCTGCTGTTGTTTTAGCCAGTCTCTTCACTGACAGACCTGCTTCCCACTGCCCGTTTGGCTTAGAGCAGTAAATACAGCATGTTGGAAGTCATGTCAGGGCCATTGAGATTCCCACATTCTCATCAGCAGACTTACAGCCACACAGCATCTTACCACCCTGGACACTCAGTTTTCATCAGTAGTATGCAACTTGGGGTCCTTTTACCTGGTCATATAAGATTCAGGGATCTGTGACTTTTCAGAAAGCTAAAGGCCACTTTCTGATTCAGGGAACCTGTCATTCCACTCTGCAGTCATTAGGGAGGGAACAACTTAAAACCATAAACTCAGAATGTTGCCCAGCACTGAAAATGTGATTATCTTTTTACTGTGGTTGGAATTTACCCACTTTTCCACTGTCTACTCATAAAAATGTATTGGCAGGGCTTTCTTTTTCAGAAGAGTAAATTGGCTTTAATGAGCTATTAGAAAAGATTTGGTTTTTAAAAAAAAAATTATCCAACTCCCACCATCCACCTGTATTTGCAATTAATCTGAGTCGTTTTAGATTTTGTTATGTAGTAAGAGGAGATTTACGGACCCCTTATATTGCAGAAGTGAGCCTCAGTGGGACAGTGGTTAAAGTATTCAGTTGCACATCAGAAGGTCAGCAGTTTGAACCCACTAGCTGCTGTACAGGAGAAAGATGAAGCAGTCTGCTTCCATAGATGTATAGCCTTGGAAACCCTTTTAGGCAGTTTTACTCTGTCCTGAAAAATCACTGTGAGTGGGAATTGACTCCCTGGCAGTAGGTTTTAGTTATATTGCAAAAAGAAGACTTAAGCTAGAAAATACCCTGTAGCTACCACTCTCCAGGCCACCCCCAAGAATGGGGAACTCTACTCAGAGCAGTGCCCAGGCTCTTGAGATGTTTAGACTCATGCCTGGCCTCAGTGTCGTATTTCTATAAATCCTTCAAATACAAAGCAGCAGGTTCAGGAAATACATGGTGAACTAAACGAATACCATAATTTTCTGTCCGTCAGACTAAAGTGCTGTACCTACTATTTTCTCAGTAGCATGGTGTGTGAAGTTTAGAGGTTTCTAGGTGAATAATCAGCAAGAATAAATTTTAGTTCCTCTAGAATTCAGGCTTTCACCACCGTGGTTGTTTTTGAGCACTATTTAAAGTAGTGTTTCTACCCGTTAGAATTTGGGAATCCTATTAAGTCAGGCACCACCAGGCTTTAAGTTGTTCTTATTGGCTTATCAATATAGGTCATAAATTTGCACAAAAACAGAGCCTATTATTATTTAAGACCCACTTTCCGTTTAGTGCTTTTTGTTAAGAATTTCCTCTTCTCTCCCCTTAGCTTTGATGCACCACAGTAATCACGTGGACAGCAGTCGCTGCTACCAGTGTGTCAAATTTCTTGTAACTCTTGCTCAGAAGTAAGTACTGGCTTGACATGCAGGCAGGGGGAATGGTGTTTGAGTTACAGATCAAATACGACTGGAAAAAATTCTGCCTTGTTTTGGGACCTAGAGAGTCTAAGCTAGTCAGTACATGTTTGCTTGGAAGGTACAGAAACCTGGTGACGTGATCTCAAAGAGGGTGAAGAGGAGTCTCAGAAAAGTGGCAGATCTTGTACAATTCAAGAAAAAAGGCTAAACAGCCAAACCTTTTGTAGGGGATGGCAGAAATCAAAGCAGATTTGGGCAGCTTACAACACGAGTTCATGAATCTTCACTCAAGGCCTCTTTCCTCATTGAAAGAGCCACCAGCTTTTTCAGACTCCAGGTTCTCGATTTCAAAATGGTCTCTCAAGAAAAGAAATCATGTCACCTATGACTATGGGGCACTTAGGAACCCAGGCGCTGGGCTAAGGATTTGTCCTAAATTATCTAAACTTTGCAGGAACTGTATGAGGTTATGTACTGTCATGAGTCCCATATCACACACAGTTTAAGTGACATGCCTAGAATCATGGAGGTGGTACCTAAGCACAGGTTGGTTGACTTCAAAGCAAAGGTCCCTGGTATTAGAAGGAACCTTAGGTTAGCTAGTTCAACCCCCCTTATTTTGTACATAGGCAAACAAAAAAACAGAAGGAAGGCTGTGTAATAACCCAAGGTTACAGAGCAGACTACACTACCATCACTAACTCTTTCCCTAAGCCTTCATGGCTTAATTTTATCTGCTCCAGATGTTTGCCTATTCTTAGGCATGGAAATTGCCATCCCTAGACTTGTGCCAAAATAAGAATAAGAATGATAAGTCTTTGGGGCTAATTCTGATGTGTCTGAGCTTTCTAAAGAGATAAAAATTAGAGCCCGTTTGAAATAATGCATAAAAATGCATTGTCCTCATTGACCTATGTCACTTCAGTTTTGTGTATTTCATTATACATAAATTATATTTCAGTAAAATATGTTTTTTTAAAAAAATGCATTGTCCTATGCATGACACGTTGTTGTTGTTATGTGCCGTCGAGTCAAACCTGACTCATAGCGACCCCTCCTTGGGTTGCTGAGGCAGTATCACTATGGAAGTAGATTGCCCAACCTTCCTTCCGAGGAGTGGCTGGGGGGTTTGAACCGCTAGCCTTCTGGTTAGCAGTCAAGTGCCTTAGGCACTGTGCTACCAGAGCTCCTATGCATGACATAGTATTGTGGAAACAAATGAATATCATCCTACCACAATTGTGGATTTATTCATTAGACTTGATGTTGCAGCATGTCATTGTAAGTAAAAGTGACATTTCAAAGTAGTGTTGGTCCAGATGGTATATCTAATACCATCAGATAACTCAGTCCAAATACCAAAAATAATAAGAAACAAAGAAATCTTTATGTGCACTTCCATATCCATCACACATCCATGCTATACACACATTAATGGCAATAACATTCTCAATAGTCTTCAAATATGAGTAATAGCTCTTTAGATATGTAAATTTAAAGTAGAGAGCAAAGACTCTAAGGCCACACTTTAAAAATGTTTTCCCCGTAATTCCATTCATTTCTTATCACTCAAGTCACAAGAATTAAAAACTAAGTTTTACTATATCCAAGGGGTTCTTTATTGAGCATACAGCAATTTATTGTGAGATTTTTGTTTTGTTTTTCATTTCTCACTTGGAATTTTAATAGAACTAAATCTGGGAGTTGGAGATAGATGGGAGAATTTTCATTATATATTTATCATTTAGTGCCTTTTGAAGTTTAAACCCTTGAATGCATTACCTATTCAAACAAAGGTAAAAAATTAATAGGCAGATAACTGAATTTTAATGAAAATAGCATGTGTTTCAAAATGAAAAGTATAAACAAGTTGCAGAGAAAGCATTTAGCTAATGAAAGCACTCTTCAATGGCCAGGTGTCCTGCAGCTAAAGAATATTTCAAAGAGAATTCTCATCATTGGAGTTGGGCTGTACAGTGGTTACAAAAGAAGGTAATTGACTTTTGAACTTTTATGACTATATATCATAACAATACATCTTATCCAGAAAAAAAAATCTCAAATATCTTAGAAACTAACCTTAAGGTATTTTCACACTTGAAGCTTTTCTTTAGTGTAGTTAATGCCTGCCTTGATGCATTAAGTTAGTGTCTTAATGCATGTGACAGGTTTCTAGGTTGGAAATGTAGGAATGGTTATATTAAAAGTATTTTGTTGAAGTCTTGTGAATGGACATGAATCATTTATGAAGTCATTTCTTGACGTAGTAGCAAGAATGATAGATTTATACCCACTTTTAGCTATATTTTACGTGCTTTTTTATACACGAATATGGAGTCATGGGAGTTTTGTCAACTCTGATGACATTTTTGACCTTTCATCTCAGATGTCAGAACATTATTGGACACCCCAGAGCAATGTCTCTAATGAAACGTCAACTGGAAAAACCTTTCAGCGAACAATTTCAGCTCAGGTGAGGATTGTCTTTCTGTTTGGTGTGGCTCAAAACCTTTTTCATAGGCTTCTCAGTATGTTTCTAAGAAATAACAGCCTTAAAAAGAGAGGTGTAGATTGAACACAAGAAAGAGCAGGAGAAACCATCGCATCTGTGAAAAGACAGCAGATTCATTTACATCTACACAGATCTGTGCAAGTCACTTGCCTAGAAAAAAGGAGCTTCTTCCCGTTGGTCAGTCTGGTCTCAGCGTGGGGCCAAGGTGGAGCTGTGAAACCCCTAATCCCTGAGTCTCCCAGGGTCATCCTCCCTGATAATTCCTGCTACTTCTGAACACCCCATAACTTTTTCTTGTGTGTAAATCTCCTGCAGGACACATTAGCATATGCCACAGCTTTATTGAATGAAAAAGAGCAATCAGGAAGCAGTAATGGGTCAGAGAGCAGTCCTGCTAACGAGAATGGAGAGAGGCATTTACAACAGGTATGTTGTATGTATGGGCATGGTGGTGTGTGAAAGGGCAGCACTTGCTCTTCAGTTTCTGAAAAGAATTTCTATCTCAGAAAAGAAAAAGTCTCCTCTGGGTGTGCATCTGAAGAGCCCCTAGCCGTGCCCTGTAGTCAGTTCTCTGGATGGGTGCCCTATGATGTAAGAATATTCTTGGTGCAAGCAAAACTGTTCAGAAACTGAAATCTCAGTTTGGGACTCACTAATGCTATACTCAGGGAGCTCTGGTAGTGTAGTGCCTAAGGCACTTGACTGCTAACCAGAAGGCTAGTGGTTCAAACCACCAGCCACTCCTCAGAAGGAAGGTTGGGCAATCTACTTCGATAGTGATACCGGCTCAGAAACCCAAGGGGGGGTTGCTATGAGTTGGGGCCAACTCAACGGCACATAACGATCACAACAATGCTATACTCAGGGACCTCAGGAGCAGCAGGATATCCAGGTAAAAAAGGGATAGGAGGCAAGGCTAGGCCCCAAGCCCCCTAGAGCCAGGAAAGGGAGGGAATGTCTGGGGACCACAGAGTGGCAGATTCCAGGTAGGAATCAGGTAAGGGGAGAGTGCAGAGGTTTCCAACAGCTAAGGGAAACAAATTTGTCTGTCAGTGTGTCATCCTGCGAGGCTTGTACATTGCTGTGAGGCTTGAGGCTATGCCACTGGTGTTTCAGACACCAGCAGAGTTGCACATGGTGCTCAGGTTTCGACACAGCTTAGACTAAGACAGACTAGGAAGAAGGAAGAGGCCATTCACTTCTCAAAAATTGGCCAGGGAAAACCTTATGAATACCATTATGTCTGATACATTACTGGTCAACTTCATGAGTAGCTTGGAAACATTGTCCAACACAGTGCAGGAAGACGAGCCCCTTGTGTCGGAAGGCACTCAAAATAGGACTGGGAAAGAGTTGCCTTATCAGAGTAAAACCAGCCTTAATGATATGGATAAAGTAAGTCTTTCAGGACCTCCATGTGTTGACGTAGCCCAACTCAAATTGTAGAGAAACAGCTGCAAATATCCATTAATATTAATTGGAACATGGAATGTACAAAGTATGAATCTAGGAAAATTGGAAGTTGTCAAAAATGAAATGGATTCATAAAGATTGATATCCTAGGCATTGTTGTTGTTGTTGTTGTTCTGTGCTGTCGAGTCAGACCCAACTCATAGCGACCCTTCCTTGGGTTTCCAAGGCAGTATCACTACGGAAATAGATTGCCCCATCTTCCTTCCGAGGAGTGGCTGGTGGGTTTGAACCGCCAGCCTTCAGGTTAGCAGTCAAGTGCCTTAGGCACTACACCACCAGATGGACCAGTTTTGGCCATTTTGAATCAGACAACCATATGATCTACTATGTTGGGAATGACAAATTGAAGAGGAATGGCATGGCATTCATCATCACAAAGGATGTTTCAAGATCAGACCTGAGGTACAGTGCTGTCAGTGATAGGATAATATCCATACATCTGTAAGGAAGACCCGTTAATACTACTATTATTCAAATTTATGCACCAACCACCAAAGCCAAAGATGAGGAAATTGAAGAATTTTATCAACTTCTGCAGTCTGAAATTGACCAAAATTGCAATCAAAATGTGTTGCTTATCACTGGTGACTGGAATGCAAAAGTTGGAAACAAGAATCACTGGTAGTTGGAAAATTTGGCCTTGGTGACAAAAGTAACACTGGAGATGACATGATAGAATTTTGCAAGACCAACGATTTATTCATTGCAGTTATCTTTTTTCAACAACACAGACAGCAGCTATACACGTGGATTTTGCCAGATGGAGTACACAGGAATCAGATTGACTACATCTGTGGCAGGAGGAGATGGAAAAGCTGGATGTCTTCAGCCAAAACAAGGCTAGGAGCTGATTATGGAACAGACCATCAACTGCTCATATGCAAGTTCAACTTGAAGTTGAAGACAATTAAAACAAGTCCACGAGAGCCAAAATATATCCCTTGATTATATCCCTCTTGAATTTAGAGACCATCCAAAGAATAGATTTGATGCATTGAACCCCAGTGACTGAAAACCGAGGAATTGTGGGATGACATCAAGAGCATCATCCATAAAGAAAGCAAGAGGTCATTAAAAATACGAGTAAGAAAGAAAAGACCAAAATGGATGACAGAACTGAAACTTGCCCTTGAGCGATGAGTAGCTCAAGCAAATGGAAGAAGTGTGAAGGTAAAAGAGCTGAACAGAAGATTTCAAGGAGCAGCTCGAGCAGACAAAGCCAATTACTATAATGAAATGTGTAAAGACCTGGACTTAGAAAACCAAAAGGGAAGAGCATGCTCAGCATTTCTCAAGCTGAAAGAACTGAGGAAAAAATGTAAGCCTCAAGTTGCAATATTGAAATATTCTGTGGGCAAAATATTGAATGATGCAGGGAGCATCAAAAGAAGATGGAAGTAATACACAGAATCACTGTACCAAAAAGAACTGGTCAATCTTCATCCATTTCAGAAGGCGGCATATGTTCAAGAACCAATGGTACTGAAGGAAGAAGTAAAGCTGCATTGAAAGAATTGGTGAAGAACAAGGCTCCAGGAATTGACGGAATACCCATTGAGATGTTTCAACAAACAGATGCCCCCACTGGAGGCACTTATTTGGTTATGCCAAGAGATTTGGAAGACAGCTACCTGGTCAACTGACTGGAAGAGATCCATATTTGTAACCATTCCAAAGAAAGGTGATCCCACAGAATGTGGAAATTATCAATATAATTAATATCGCATACAAGTAAAATCTTAATGAAGATAATTATAATTCAAAAACAGTTGTAGCACTATATTGATAGAGAAATTCCAGAAATGCAAGCTGGATTCAGAAGAGGACATGGCACAAGGGATATTATTGCTGATGTCAGATGGATCTTGGCTGAAAGCAAAGAATACCAGAAAGATGTTTACTTGTGTTTTGTTGACTATGCAAAAGCATTTGATTGTGTGGATCATAACAAATTGTGGATAACATTGAGAAGAATGGGAATTCCAGAACACTTAATTGTACTCATGAGGAACCCGTACATAGACCAGGAGGCTTTCATTCAAACAGAAAAAGGGAACACTTCATGGTTTAAAATCAAGAAGGGAATGTGTCAGAGTTGTATCCTTTCACCATACTTACTCAATCTGTATGCTGAGCAAATAATCCAAGAGGCTGGGCTATATGAAGAAGCATGTGGCATCAGGATTGGAGGAAGAATCATTAACAACCTACGATACACTGATGATACAACTTTGCTTGCTGAAAGTGAGGATGACTTGAAGCACTTACTGATGAAGGTTGCAGAGTAGAGTCTGCAGTGTGGATTACACCTCAATATAAAGAAAACAAAAATCCTCACAGCTGGACCTATAAGCAGCATTATGATAAATGGAGAAAAGATTGAAGTTGGCAAAGATTTCACATTGCTTGGTTCTACAATTGACGCCAATGGAAGCAGCAGTCAGGACATCAGACGACATAGCACTGGGCAAATTGGCTGCAAAGGACCTCTTTCAAGTGCTGAAGAGCAAGATTTCTCCTTGAGGACTAAGGTACACCTGACACAAGCCATGGTATTTTCAGTCGCCTCATATGGATATGAGAGCTGGACAGTGAATAAGGAGAACCAAAGAAGAGTTGATGCTTTTGAGTTGTGGCATTGGCAAAGAATGTTGAAAGTACTGTGGCCTGGTATAAAAGAACTAGCAGGTCTATCCAGGAGGAAGTGCAACCAGAATGCTCCTTGGAGGCAAAATGGCCAGACTTCGTCTCACATACTTTTAAAGAAACAAGGAAATTTTTTACTATTGATCACTGTAGTAGAAAATGGAAAGAAATGTTTATTGAACACCTGCTATGTACAAAATAATGAAGTAAGTGTGAATGCAACTATATTGATTGGGTCTTCCCCGCCAATTTGTAGCCTTCTGTGGCAGCAGTCTCCTGGAGCCTCAGCACGTGTCTAACACAGAGTAAACACCAAAAAACCCACTGCCATGGAGTTGAGTCCAATTCATAGTAACCCTGTAGGACAGAGTAGAACAACCCCATAAGGTCTCCAAGGCTGTAATCTTTATAAAAGCAGACTTTCACCTATCAAATGGCTGGCAGGTTCGAGCCACTGACCTTGCCTTAGCGATCCTTACAATAACTTTGCAAGTTAGCTATTACCCTGATTTTACAGAAGAGAAACTGAAGGTCATCCAGGTGATAGGATGTAACCCAAGGTGACTCTCAGCAGTGTAGTTTACCTCATCGCCTACTTTATTTGCAGAGAAAATAAGTTATCAGACAAGAACTCCTGCAGCTGCTGGCTCCCAAACACAACACCCTCCTTGCGTCCATACCAGCTTCCATCAGCATCTCTTCCCTGTTACAGTAAGGGTGGTACCCTCCTGCCACCCAAGGCCTCCTTCCCATCTATCTACCTCTTCAGAAACCTTACATTCTGTCTTTTTCACTGCCTCTTCAGTATCTTGAACCACTCCCTTTACCAGATCCTTTCCAATGGTGTCTCAGCACACTCAGTTCACACCTGTCCTTTAAAAAAGGACCTCTCCTCTTCCTTCATATCCCCTGCCCTCTTCCCTCTTCTTCACCGCCAAACTTCTCAAAAGAATGATATAAACCTATCTAGCTCCATTTTCTCTTTTCCTCATCCTTCAACCTCTTCCAGCCTGTCTCCCACTGCCTTCTCTACAGCTAAGCAGTTAAAGTGGCAAATTGCCTGCATTTTTCAGTCCTCATCTTAGTTGACCACTTGGTAGAATCTGGCACTACCGGTCACTCCTCCCTTTTGAATCACTGTTCCCAGGGTTCTATGCATGACACCTGGCCCTCATAGTTTTCCTCCAACCCCTCTGGCTGTCCTTTCTCAGTCTCTTTTCTGGTTTAGCCTCTTCTTGACCACCAGAAAATGTTCCTCAAGTCTCTAGCCTGTGCACTCCGACGCCTCACTCACTCCTCTCTCATCCACACCCACAGTCTCGATTCTTCTGAGCTCCATATCTGAACATCACCTCTCTCCTTAATAATGTCTCCAGGATACCTCAGATTCAGCATGCCCACCCATCCTCACCACTCCCACCAAAGCTGGCCTCCTTCAGCATTCTTTATTTTATAAGTAGCTCCCTGTCTACCTTCAAGGCAGGCGCCTGCCCAGCATCCTGCACATCGATGTTCCCAGTCTTGTCAGATTGGAGGTCGTTTACACACCTTTCCACTTCTACCTGCCATAAGCACCCTCTTCTCCTGGATCTCTGGAAGAACTTCCCTGCCTCCGCTCTTGCTTCTCTCCAGTGCAGTTACTCAAACCTTTTAATTGTTTTCCATTACTGTTGGAATAAAACCCAAAATCCTCAACACAGTTCTGCTCGTTTTGGTCCCTACATACTTCTTTCTCCCTGACCCTGATTCCCATTTTCTAAATTCTAGATACAATGACCTTCTTTTAGGTTATCAAATATACTTCATGCCTTTCCATCTCAGGCCCTTCTCACTCACCCCAGCTCCCACTCAGCTTACATGTCACTTCTCCAGAGAGACCTTCCCTGTTCTTCTTTCTTACCCCCACCCCAGCTAGATCTGTCCCAAGGCAGATGATAAGCACATAGTTAGTGACAGAGACAGAATTCCAACCCAGGAGTGAGCCAGGCCCATCTTTGGCTGTGTGGTACAGTGCAGAGAGCCAGGCACAGAGAGACACCCGCACAGCCGGCCCCCTCTGTTTTGTCACATTGTTCACCTGTGTTCTGGTGCTTGCCTGTGGGGTTGTGTGACATTGTGACTTTAGGCAAATCAA
This sequence comes from Orycteropus afer afer, assembly GCF_000298275.1. Taxonomy (NCBI): domain Eukaryota; kingdom Metazoa; phylum Chordata; class Mammalia; order Tubulidentata; family Orycteropodidae; genus Orycteropus; species Orycteropus afer. Next base: position 44,568 of record NW_006922187.1, on the reverse strand, counting down.
TGAGTTGCTTCAAAGTGTTTTTTACATAATCATGGATTATCAAATATTATAAGATGTTACTATAATTCATTACCCTTTGAGAGACATTAAACTGAGTTGTTAGGTGAGGATATGTCTAAATAACAGAACACAGGTCAGTTGGCACAGAGGGACATTTTTCTCTAGCTTTAATATATACCTGTTCCTCACTTACGGACTTTCTCATTATCTGACATTTCACATTCATGACAATAGTAAAAAGTCTATCTGATTATTGTGCACATTAACAATGTACATCTGGCAGTAAGTAACAAACACCAAGGTCCCTGACAGGTTCCCTGACTGGCAGATCCCATATGCACATAGAAGGAAAGCTCACATTGCATAGTATTTCACTGCCCAGGAGGGGAGATAGGACATGGTCTTTCCAAGCTACTGGGGTGCTGGGTAGAACAAGGAGGGCTGAAGTGGGGCTAGTGAGATGGACACTGCCCGGCAGATCCTGGATGTCCAGAGTAGGCTAAGGCCAGGGCAGCAGCAGCTAGTGCCCTGAAGATGGGCCACCCCTGGGGCCAAGAAGGAAGCAGGACCCTGGGGCCTGGCCCTAGCTCCCAGCCCTAAGGGGCAGCAGGACTGGCCAGGCTATGGTCAGGAGCCCTGAGTTGGGATATTCTGCCATGACAGCTGACCAGCACCTGGACAGGCATAGGTGAGGGCAGGACAGGCTTCCTAGGTGAGGATGGGGTCAGTGGATGGGTGGCCTGCAGTAACTGAGATTTAAAATCAAGGGCAGGAGCCAGTCCTGGCCATTATAGCCTCAGAGGAAGCTATGGATTGTTGATTCTTATGGTGACATGGGGACAGAGGAGGACAGGGCTGTCCAGCAATAGCCAGGAGATGCTCAGATGGGGACCCAATGGGGAGACCCAGCGGGCAGTGTGCATCCCTCCTGCGGCACCTAGGCCCGCCTGCCCATGCACAGGGAGCCCCTACCCCTGAGAGAGCTACTAAGGACGTTTTGGGGTCATTGAAAGAATGAGCCGGGGCCATGCATCCTGAAAATACAGTGAGGACAGGAGAGGGAGAGGGGGACCCCAGGGATGGGAGAGGTCAATGCTTGGCCTGCCCTGGCTCTGAAAGACTGGGCAGCCCTCCCCTGTGGCCAGCAGTGGGGACCTAGCTCTCCTGAGGTGATACAGGGGAAAGGGAGGTGGCAGTGGTAGATGACCTCAGGAGGGGCCCAGCAGGACGTTCACAGTACACTTGCGGTGAGGTGATATGGTCATCCTCCACTTTCTCATGATGCCAGTTTTCATGTAACTGGATAGGTCTTTGGGCTCTAACCATGTTGGCAAATGAGGAGTGGGTGTGTACGATTCTAACTTCCCTCTCTTCTGCCAGAGCTCTGAATCACCCATGATGCTTGGTGAGTTAAGAGGTGACCTTGACGATGTGGACCCTTAGAGGAACATATGCAGACGGTATGAGGAGCCAGAGCACAGTCAAGGGATGCCAGCACCTTTTTGAAGTCAGAATCTCCCCTTCAGACCTTTAGAAGAGCCTGGAGATTGAACTGGGAGAATCTTCCATGCCATTGGAAGGCTGTGTTTTTAAAAGAAAGCACTCTTTGGCCACCAGAAGGTTCGGGGCTGTTTGGCGGACGGAGAGCTCCAGCATGTGGATTAGCTGTCCCAGGGGACAGTCCACTTGTGGATTAACATTTTTGTGGAAATTTTAGGAAATAAAGCCGGTGGCAGACGTTTTTGTTACATAAACATATAACAGTGAGGATAAAGCTATTGCTTTCTCTATGTTACAGAAGAATTCCTTTGGTTTTTATATTTAAAAAAAAAAAACTGCCTTTAGATGTGTGGGGGCACATTTTGAATCCTACAATAACATTGAATAGGAATATCCAATTTAAAATGATGTAAAGATAAGTGATAAAATTCATTTTCATTGTAAAATAGTAGCTAAAGAATTCAGTTTACACAGACCTTTGTATTTAATATGTCTCCCTATTTGTACAGAATTTCAGAAGGGTTTGGATTAAGCTCTGGGCATAAGCTTGGATCTCAGTAAAATATTACCAGGATCTAAAATTGGAAATGATTAAGCTCTTTAAGGTATTTTTCTGATACAATTGAGATTGAAAAGAGCAATAAATAAATGCTGTGTTCTCTAGTAGTACAGGGTGCATTAATTGACATCAGTCAGTAAAGAAGCTAAGAGTTGCTCCCAAAACAAATTTGAAAAATACCAAAATAAAAAGCACTTTAAGATACAATTTTATGGCATTTTGACTTCATGGAATCATCTTTTTAATGCTTGGAGACATATTGAATAAACTGTAGTCTTAAGTCATGTGATCTGCAATCATTTGCTTTCGCTTGAAACAAACCCTTTATTACTGAAACTCCAGGTATTGGTTATATGTGAAGTTAAGTATTTGAATTGGGAGACACCGCTGTGTGAGTTTCATAGTGATTTGACTGCAGAGGAGGAATTTGAGACTTTGTTTCTCCTCAACATGACTAATTGACACTGAAAAGACAGGGACAAGGCTTAAGATTTATTCATTTCCCAGAAATAACCAGAAAGCAATTGAACAACCATCCGTTTAATTGTATTTCCCAAGTGTGGCCACACCACTCACTCATTTCAGGTTAGATACCAGCTGCTTTTGGTGTTGGGGGTGGGGATGGTGATGCCTTTAGAATTCATGAATTTTGTACATTTTGTATTTTGAGTTGCACACGCATATTTCAGCCCTGTTCTGCCATTAGTTGTATATTCTGCCTTATTTTCAACTCACCATGCACAGAATTAGGGGAGCCTTAAGAAGTGCCAGATGCCATTGTCATTTAGATTTGCCAAGTCAAAGAGGCGCAGCCAGTCCCAAAGTGCCTTTTTGGTTGCTTTTGCATTTTGTATAGACCCGTGACAGAACAGACAGCTTTTCATTGCTGTGCACTTTTCTGTGTGCCAGTCGTTTCACATAAAACTGCTGAAAGTTACTGTGCAGTCAGGCTTCAGTGTGTGATTAATTCTGTAACTTCCTGCAGGCTGCTTTTGGTTGTTGTCAAATACACTGGGTGGGTGGAAGGGCCGGCATTTAAGACCAGAACTGTTTCCTCAGAGGAATGGACAGAGGCGGTTGGCAAATTTTATATGGTTCTGATGTTTTTGCAATTTCAAATGTGATGTTTTAAAATTGATTTTATGCACCTAAATACTCCATGCCCTATTGTTGCCCTACCCTGCCTCATCCTTCTTCCTCCACCTCCACCCCGAATCCTCACAAAAAAAGTTACTGGGACATGACATTGAAATGCTGGTGGTGATATGTCTTGGGATCTCATCACTGGCAACTGCACTCTCAGGAGCCCAGATGCAGGAGTGCACTAGCCACTTCTGGGTCCCGTTATTTCCTATGGAAACAGTCCCTGCACCTGCTATCCTCCCTGTAAAGCCTCATCAGAATCACTCTGTATAGTGTGTACGTTTTGCTTAATTTTGCTTATGTTGTTGGTGCAATGAACATCGTTTCCACTTTGCCAGTAACCACTTGATTTCGAACAGCTGTAGTCTATGAACCTGCTGATGACTTTTTTTTTTTTTAATGTAGTTCAACTAAGTGACAATTACCACAGGCTTACCTGAGAGGAGTTGTCATTTTTACTGCCAATTTTTCGGATGAAGATGTTTTTATAAATCTTTCAAAATGGTCTGCAGATCGAGCAGGAATTGCACAACTAACTCAATGCTGTGTGTTCTCAAGAAGCTCCCTTAGTGAAGGCCTTCCCAAAGGGGGGCCGGTTCTGCCCATTAAAGATGTCCTGGGAAAGAAAACAAAAGCATCCCAGTGGGCATGCCGCCTGTGACTCCTGGAGTGCTCGTGTGGTCACTCACAACTACAGTGAATTGTGGGACCCAGAGCACTACGGCATCAGACTCGCCCTGTCGCGCCCCACCCTCCCTGCTAACATTGAGGTGTGTGCAGTTACCTTTTGAGCTTGGAACAAGCAGACTGGAATTTTCCTCTGCTACCTCTTGTGTATAGAATCTTGTTTATAAAATTTCAAAAGGAAGTAGATAAGCTAAGGAAGAGTCTTAATTCTAAGTTTGGGTCATGAGTGGCAGAGTTCTCAGCTTCTAGGAGCATAAAATAAATTTTTCAAAAATGTAAAATTGGAGTCTCACTGACATTTTTCTCCGTATGTCAGAATATAGCCGGGGACGGGGGCATCCTGGGCTGGTGGCCTAGTGCCAAACAGTGCAGTGTTTCCTTGGAGAACTTTGTGATAACATTGGCAGTCAGGCCCACTTTTTAATATAGGGGGTTTATGAGTCACCAAGCTTTTTGTAATTCATTCTTCTCCATAGTCTGGCTGTTTTAGAATTCATTTGCAAAGCTTGGATGAGGATACTGAACTCTGGCGGATGGCATGCCTATGTCTCCATCATAGCCTTCAGGTCCCTCCTAAGTGGTCCCCTGCAAAAATCACGTGCCTTGGCCAGGCTAGGTCTCTTGGTTCTCCCCATGGGTCCCACCCTTACTCCTAGCATCCTGCCTTTGCTCACACATCCCTGGGAGGTTTGCTAGTCCAGATCTTCCTCCTCTTGCTGTGTCCCACACCCACTCCTCCCCTACTCTCCAGTGACACCTGCCAGCCATCTGCAACAGGCAAGTTGTTCCCTTCTCTGAAATCATGGAGCTGTCAGACTGTAGATATCCAAAAGACTGACACTTGATTTTGTGCTGTCTTGGGGGAGAGGGGGTCTGGTATCACAGTACACACAGATGCCACTCTTTCCTGGCATCCGAGTCCATTAGCTTCTGTGAGCTCTTGAACACCACCTTCCATATCGGGCACAGATTGTCAGAAAGTATAATTCGAGCAGATTTTCCCTTTGAAAATGGAGTCCCTCACAACTTAGGATACAGGCTTTGTAGAGCTAGACCTTGCCTAAGACAACTGCACTGTCCACATGCACAGTGGGGTGCAGGGGATTAGGAAGTCCCACCAAATGGGTTGACTACGCTTGGCAAAGAGGTCTGAGGCGTCATAATTTCAAATCACAGACACAGCACTGACTTCTGGTTACAGAAGCATCTGGCACCATGTAACTAATTTATTCCATAAATAAATACTTCACTCTGTGCTAGGTACTGGGGAGATATGAATGAAGAGTACATTGGGAGCTCAGTTTGGTGGGGGGCATAGACAATAGAGCAGCTAGAATAAGGGACAAGTTACCAAAGAGGAACCCTAACTTCTTGGAGTTAGGGAAACTATAGGAAAACACTGATTACATTCCTAGAATACATGCAAGGAAAAAACTCACTTTACCAGCTTCTACACACTTACTGAATACTTTGGTTCGTAAAGCCAAAGTAAATAAGGAGCCATGGTGGTACAGTGGTTAAAGTACTTGGCTGCCAACCAAAAGCTCAGCAGTTTGAACCCAGTGGCCACTCTGTGGGAGGAAAATGTGTCAGTTCCTGTAAAGATTTACAACCTTGGAAACCTAGGGCAGTTCTACTCTGTCCTATCTGGTCACTCTGAGTCAGAATCGATTCAGACGGCAGTGAATTTGGTTTGGGGTTTAGTATAAGCAAAGCATTACCCCAGACACTCAAATCCAGGCAAGAGTCATAGCAAAACTTTTATTTTAAAAGTCACCGTATAATAAAAACACTACAAAACCCAGAATAAATACCTTGTTACAAAAGCAAAACAGATCTAGAAAAGCGTCTTGCTATAAAAATGCAACAGAGGGCGCTGTTCACAAATAGACCAAAAAGGTAAATATATGCGTGTCTGCTGGAGGGGTGCTCAAAGAGGGACAGGCCCCTCACCCAAACCCCTCAGGGTCTGTCCACCCAGGTCACAGTGAATTGGGCCAGGGTAATCATAGGCAAAGTGCCCTCCCACAGGGACCAAGAGCAGGATGAAGCACAGGCTCTTGACTGCATACTGCTACATCACATCTGCATTCCCCTGGGGTCCTCAGTGTTAGCTCTGAAAATGGGGGCCCAGCTGGTGAAGGTTAAAGAAACTAGGCTTTAGAGCTGGCCAGATGTGGGTTTTATCTGAGCACCACCTCACTTTATGGCCATGTGAGTTTGTGGGCATGCCCTCTCTCTGGTTTCTAGTTTCTTCCATTAATGGGCTGAGAGGGCTGGGTGAGGTGGTATATCTATCGTGTGGCCCTCCACTTCAAACTGAAGAGTAAGCCCCAGGACAGTGTTACTGCAGGCCAGTCCTGAGCAGGTAACAAAGCCTGGAAGGCAGCACAGTGGAGACAGCTGGGAGAAGCAAAGGCATGGTCCTATGATCACTTGGGACACATCTCCTACCTCTGGCTGGGTCTCTGATGCCACTGCTGGTGGCTCAGGGTGGGCACAAGAGCTAGGAATTTCAAGGAGAGCTGTCTCCCAGGAGGCGAGTCCTAACAGCAAGGCTAGGAGGGCTCATGGAGATGACTGACCCCATGGGGAAAACCCAGAGAGAAAAGGCAAGAACTTGAACCAAGGTCTCCTGGCAGCTGGTGATGGGCTCATTCTGGCCTTGTTTGCCCCATCTGTCCAATGGGTGGAATAGGCCCTCCCTTTATCCAGGACTGCTTTGAAAACCTTTGAGAATGTGGTCAGAAAAGTACTTCACACATTCTGAAGTGTTGGCTGGATCTGAGACAGCATCAGCCCTTTGGGGTGGCTGGCAGATGCAGACTCTCTGGGGCAAGAAGTGTTCAACGCTGGTTCAGGGTGAGGAAGAAGTGATGCCTGAGTGAGGTGGGAGTACCTGGCCTCCACGTAGGGCTGGGTGTGTGCCCCCCGCCAGGGGATGTAGAAAACTGATCTACTAATCAGGGAGCTCAAAGGGCTTCTCCCAGTGGGCAGGAGGAGAGTGGCAGTCAGTACCTTTCACACTCACTGCCCTGACTGCTATTTGGCCCTTCCAGTTCCTGTCCAGCCTCACCTACCCATGGAGACGAGGTTTAAATGCTTGAGATGTAGCAGGAGCTCAGTAAAGGTAATTCTGCCCATGGGTGTTGGCATCTCGGGAACAGCTGGCAGGAAAACTCAGCACAACTTTGCCCATTTTAATGGTGGAATGCCAACAGACACACCCCCTAGGAGTGATGGAGTGAGCTTCCTGGCACCTCCAACCCTGCAAGCCACAGCTCAGTTCTGGGAAGAGGGTGATGCAGGGTGAGATCAAGTTCTCCCAGAGCCCACCCATCCCACATGCCAGCACTGCAGCTCTGGAAAGGGCAAGGAATCCTCTGTCCCCATGGGCCCAGGCCACAGAAGGCTAAGGAAGGGCTGTCAGGGAGGGGGGACAGAGGAAGGGCAAAGTCTAAACCATTTCAAAGCCCAGACAGGGAACCACAGCACCTAGCCTCTGATCCCTCCCCACACACCACGTCCTGGGAGGGGCCATCACTGGAGCGCCGGGGAGAGTTGACTCCGGCAACAGATTGCGATGGAGGCTATGGCCTCCTCACTGGTCCTGCCACCTGCACTGAAGTCCTGGGTCCTCACCACACATGTGTTGTCCACAGCATAGGCCCCCAGGACACGGGAGGCCCCAGGAAGAGCACTGCAGCCCGTCAGAGTCCAGCCCTCCTCACAGGCCACAGTCACCTGCCAAAGCAGAAGAAAGGACATGTCCAGCTTTGCCTGGAGGCCAGGCATCACTTTTTCCTCTCTGAGCCAACTTTGAGCACCTGCTGTCCTAGGAGCTCTGTATCCGCCCACTGACTTCCCACATCAGGCCAGGTCTGCGGATGTCTAACAAGGCAAGTACCAAACTCCTCATCTTCCCCCCAAATCCACACACACATCTCCCAGTCTTCCCTGTCCCAGTTAATGGAAACTCCATGTGTCCAGCAGCTCAGCAAAAACCTTGGAATCATCTTCCATTCCTCCCACCTACACCCAATCTGTCAAAGATCCTGTGGGCTCCTCCTCCAAATTCCAGAATCCAACCACCTCTGCCATCCAAGTCCAAGCCCCACCATCTGGGCCTGAATCATCATGGTAGCTGCTCCTCTGCTCTCCCTGCTGCTGCCCATGCCTCCTGCATTCTCTCCTCCACTCAGCAGCCAGAGTGAGCCTGTTCACACCCAGGTCAGATCACGTCCCTCCCTCCTGGGCTCTGAATTCTGGATGGCTCCCAACTCACTTGGGGCTGAAAGCCAAATCCTCACTGGCCCTCAGGCCTGACCTAACCAGGCCCAAGCCCCTCTCAATGCTTGTCACAGGAGTCCTGGCTGATTCTCACACATCCAGTCATGTTCCTACCTCAAGGACTTTGCCCTAGCTGTTCTCTCTGCCTAGAACACAGTTCCCTACACTTTCATGGCTCTCTTCCTCAACTCCGTCAATATTTGCAGAAAGGGCACCTTCTCAGTGAAGCCTTTCCTGATGACCCCACTTCCATCTCCCCATTCTGCTTTATTTTTCTCCACAGCACTTACCATCTTTTAAGTACTATATGATTGAGTCATTTGTTTACTATCTGTATCTCCACTCTAATGGACCCTCTAGGAAGGAGGAGCAGGGTTGTTTGTGAGTTTGTGTCACCAACGCCTGTACCTGGAGGCAGCACTTGGTACAGGGTGAGGGAGGGAGGGGGTCAGAGGCAGTCTTTGCCCTCAAGGAATGCATAATCCAGACCACAGTGACCAGTCTTGCACTTCTAAAACTCCAGAGTGCATTTAAGAGCAGACACTAAGGGCTTCCTTTTAAGAAGCTGCCTGTGGCTTTTAAAAAGCAGAGTTACGGAGCAATTGCTGATGCCTGGCTGGCCTTCCAGGAACTGAGTGGCTCTTCTCAAGGTTTCTTTTTTTTTTTTTAATTTTTACTGTGATTTGGGTGAAAGTTTACAGAGCAAATTCATTTTCCATACAGCGATTCATACATATTTTGTCTCATGACACTGACTTCAATTTCCCACAATGCAACAACTCTATTCCCACTTCCTCCCGGTAGTTACCTCTTCCCTGTGTCCTTCCCTCCCATGCACTCCTGCCCCCTGAGCTGTCTCCCTGTGCAAACACTGCCCTTCTGTTCTCCCATGATTGACTGATGGCTCCAAGGAGTGTATCTACCTGATGTAAATGTTCAGTCCTATGCCTGTCTCTTGTTTGACTGGAAGCCACAGGATTTCAGTACCAGACCTGAAGGGTAGCTAGGGGCCATAGTCTCAGAAGTCTCACCAGGCTCTAGCAGACCAGCAAACCTGTTTTTTTTTTTTTTTTTTTTTTATGATTTTGAGTTTTGTTCCTCACTGTTATCCCACTCTACCCATCTCCTCAAGGTTTCTGAAGGGCTCACATCCACACTAATGGCTCCTCTGCCTTCATTGTTCAGTTCATGTGTCCCCTCCTCTGGGTCCTGGCTGAGTCATCCTATGTCCTTGTTCAGCCAAGCTCCTGGCCCTGAACAACCTCCGGGCAGGTTTACTAAATGGATCAATCAATAAATGCTTGTTCTCTCCAAAGGCAGAAGTGAAACAGGACAGCCACACACAAGCATGCACACACAATTGCCAAAACTGCCACCTTCCAGCACCCAGAAACCACACACATGACGGCAGAGTGGTGAGACAGATACTGACACAGAGAAGCCACCCTGCGGGCACCAGGCACCATCCCGCCCCACATTTCTCTTCACCTTTTCTGCAGGACCTGAGACTCCGTGTTCCTTGACTTTGCACTCCAGACCTGGGGCATGGCAGCAGGAAGCGTGGACACTAGCCTTGCGGTGGCCTACACACTGACCATGTGGTCTCGGCACAGGCTGCCTGCGAGTGTCAGGGTCCTCCGCCTCCCAGTGGGAGCTGCAGCCTGAAGCAGAGGACGAGCCGCTCAGACCTGGGAAAGCCCAGGGGATCTTCTATCTCTTCCCCACCCACAAAGGACCTCATCTCTTTAGGGTCTGAGAGGCAGGAGGTGGGAAACCCAGAAACAATTCAAGGTTAAAAGTGACCCATGTCTGAGTAACAGGACTCCTGGGTTCTCAACTCAGTGTAACTGCTGACCTTCTATGTGACCTTGGAAAGCTGCTCAACTTCTCAGAGCCTTAGTTTCTCAGGGAAGACAGTATCCTTCCACTCAGAGATGGAGAGCATTGGGGCTGGGGCTCCAAGATCTGAGATGCTACAAAAGGCATTCTAACTCTCCCAGGCCCCTCCCCACCCAGCCACCCAGGTGGAAGTTCAGGAGTGAGCTTCTATCTGGGTCACCTGGGTATGAGACCTCAGATAATGGTTACTCAGCTACACTGAACCTCAGTTTCCCAACTTATAAAATGGAAAGAGTAGCAGCACCTACTCACAGGGATGCTGTGAAGATGAAATATGGATACACACATGAAGCCTCAGCACAGTGCCTGGCACATGGCAAGTGATCCATACACGTTAGGTTCATGGTTACTAGAACTCTTTGCATCTTAGCTGCATGGCCTTGGGCAAAGTCATCCACCATGCCCACCATGCAGTTCTCTTCATTGTAAAATGGGAGTGGACTGGATGGGTTTCATAGATTCTAGGGTTTCCGTGCCTTCATTGGCATGTGCCCTTACGTTTCTCTAGGGTTTTCACAAAGGGGAGAGTGATCAGAACTCAGTGGACTTCCAGCAAGCCGGGACCCTGAGACAGAGCATGGCAGCAACATGCTGGATTCGGTCAAGACTCTTCACTGGCCAAGGTTACCAGAATCTTAACTGGGCTCATCTTTGCACCCAGCCAGCCTACTCTTCTTGGAGCCAGGGTCTTACTAGTCACCCTCCTGCTCCTAAACCCTCAGTGGCTCCCCAGTACCTACTCAATGAGAACCAACTCCTGAGCCAGATGCTACAGGGCTCCTCCCCACCGTCTCAAACCCTTTCTGGGACATCCTGTGCTCCACTCAAGCAGGGCCTCACCTGAGGGCACCATCTGTGACTTCCTGCTACCTGCTGAATCATGCTGCCCAGGGCACATTTTTGACACAGAATAGTTGTCTGTATGAAAGACTGGGTTTTAGAGAAATGGGTGATGATGATAATAATAGCTAGCATTCACAATGCCCTAGTACCAAGGTATGTACTTCACCCCATCATTTCCATTTTACTGATATGGGAACTAAGGCACAGAGAGGTTAAGTCACTTTTCCAGGTCACACAGCTGTTATGTGGCAGAGTGGAATTCCAGCCAAGCTTTGCCTAGCTTTCAGATCTGGCCTCTGAGCCCCTGCCCTGAATTGCCTCACGTACAGCACTGGCTTTTGTTGTCTGCCTCCTGTGTTCCAGAACTGGTGCTCTAGACGTTCATGGCAACCCAGTGAGGCAGTACTATCATCATGCCCACTGACTGAGGAGGAAGCTGAAACTGAGAGGCTAAATCACCTGTGTAGGGTCACCCAGCATGGAAGTGGTAGAAGTGGTAGACCAGGCAGTCTAGCTCCAGAATTGATGAATTATGCTCTATGAGGACCAAGCCCAGTGGGGGCTGAGTGCATAAGGAGACAGGAACTCCTCCATACCTCAGGGTGAGGCCTAATTCCTACCTGTGAGGACGTGGCCTTGCTGGCGGCAGTGGGTGTGGGTCTCCACCCCAGCCCCAGCTGGTGGTGCTGTGTGGACGCTGCAGTTGGCTTGAGGCAGCAAGCAGCACCTGGCAACAGCATAGACACCCTCACCTCCAAATGCATTGTGGGCCAAGCAGACTCGCCTGCCCCCTCGGGCCTGGGAGCCAAAGACAGAAACAAGAAGCAGCTTCAGAAAGGGCTTCAGAAACCCAAGATGAAGGATGCTGGCAAAGACCTCCTCAGAAGCATCTGGTCCTAGCCCCTTAGCCCTCTTTAGCATCCCCACTTGTCAGCCCTGCTCCCATATGTCTGGGGACAAATAGCTCACACCCCTGCCCAAGGCAGACTATTGTATGGAGAGGCAGCTCTGCCTGTTCCAAAGTTCTTCCTGACACTGAGGTCCCTGGGTGGCACAGCTTGTGTTCAGTAAAAGGATGGCAGTTCAAGCCCACCAACCCGGACCAAAGAATAAAGAGCTGGCGATCACATAAAGATCACAGCAAGAAGAAAACTGTATGAAGCTCAGTTCTAGTCAATAACACATGGAGTTGCCATGACTCAATATCAACTCAATGGCAGCGGGTTTAGTCTTTGGTTTTCCTGACACTGAAAATGCCTTCAAAATGGAGAGACAGAGGAATCACTAAGCCACCAGGGCAAGGCCGAGCCAGCTCAGCCCCGACCCCCTCCCACTCTTTCCAGCATGCACTCGCTTGCACAGCCCCAGCCAAGAGCGCTCAACAGACACCATCTTCCAGGCTGGAAATGCCTGCCTGTCTTTGCCCTCCTGGCTTCGCCAATGCCCTTCCACCAAACCCTGTATCCTTAACATCAATTCTGCATTTTGGTGGTTTGAGATATTCTCAACTTCCAGAACCATGAAGCATCTGAATGAAAAGGACCCTTGAAACCACTGAGTCCAAAAGCATCAAACCCCTGGCACACATGCTGCCCTTGCCCATAGCCACACCCAGACAGGCATTACTTATCGATGCAGAATGGCCCAGGAAGTTCCTCTCAGTGTGGTGCTCTCCAGGAGTCCCCTCGCACTAAAGTATGCAACTGGCACGTGAGATGAGATACACCCACCATCCTGGCTCTAGCACATTCTTTAAGCATGCAAACACTGGCTGGGGGGCTGAAGAGGGCAGAAGGGCTTGCTGGGTGTCCCCCAGGGGCAGGGCTGATCTGGGCTAAGAATCGAAAATCCTGCTTCATATACTGACATACAGCAAGCTCAGGGAGGGGTGCGGTCACCTCAATGCGCTCGCCCCGCCTCCTTCCAGTCCTGGAGAAACTTGAGCAGCTCAGCAGCTCCTCGCCAGTGGCACAGCGGGCCACAGCTCTGGCTGTCCGTGTAGGCCCTGAGTGCGCTGACCACACAGTCCTGCACAGCAGCTGCCCACCTGCAACAAAGCCCTGGGGGTCAGGGGTGTGGCCGAGGCTCCACCAGGGGCTCTGCTCACAGAGTGCACCAGAAACATCTTCAGTTCAGGGGAGGGGGCTTAAAGAACCTATTAACTTTTTCCATCAGAACACTGTAATAAAGCCTCGCAAAGCCCATTCACAGCCAGCTGTCATTTCTCTTCCCCACTCTCCAGCAGGTGGGTGAGACACTCCTCCTGATACAATGTGTGCCTTCACACAGACTTCATGAGACCTCCCAATCTACCCCCTTACCTGCTCCGTGGGTACTGGGGGGCAGTGTGGCCACCAGGTTGGGGGTCAGCACTCGCTGGTCCTCAGGGAACCAGGCCTCATTGATGACGCCTTTGGCAGAAAAATAGAGCAGTCTCTGCCTCAGCTCAGCCAGGGTGAGCTCCGGCTCGGCGGTCAGCATCATGGCCAAAATGCCTAGGCAGGGGTTAGGGGGTGGATGGTAAGATATGGGGATAGCCTGACTTTCCTTCCCAACAGGGGACCCCTCTGCATGTGCATGTGCACACACACACACAACCTAGCTTTTCTTCCAGAAGTTAAACCACCACAGTCCGTTTGCTAAGTGAAAGCCAAATAGTAAGAGCCTCTTATATCCAGCTTTCACACCTCTAGGCCCTGACAGTTGCTGTTTGTTTTGCCAGGTAAACCCCTATTCATCCTTCCCAGATCAAAGGTTCCTCATCCAGGAAGCCTTCTCTGATCTTTAGGGTGGTCAGGGACCTCCTCTGGGCTCCCACTGCCCCAGCCCTGACAACTCTGCTGTGTTAGTGTTGTTTGTGCTCCTGCCTTCCCCACCTGACTGAGTGTCCTTCCGGGTACTGTCAATCTGACTCATCTTTGGTTCCCTGTGCCCAGCATACAGCCTGGTGCACAGAGCCTGGCACACAGGGCCTAGCACACAGAGGTCCTGGCTCATGGAGGTCCTGGCACAGACCCAAGGGGGCTATTAGAATCATGGTGGCCCGAGACAGGGGGGCAGCAACTCACCAGCCACATGTGCAGCAGCCTGCGATGTCCCACTCTGTGACGCAAAGCAGGTGCTACAGTCACTGGAAGCACCGATAATGTCATCCCCTGGGGCAAAGAGGTCCACGCAGCGGCCAAAATTGGTCCCCAGGGCTCCTAGGGTCACCGGCTGGTCCTGGGCATTGGTAGCCCCAACAGTGATGACCTGGAGAGGTGAGGAGAGGGATGGAAGATGGGGGAGGGGCCGCAGGGACAGACTGAGACCCTGCCAGCTGAGCTGGTGGACTCCTGTATACCTTGGGGCCCCCTCCCAAGGAACATCTTTGACTCCCTGCCCCACTGCTGCTATCTGTCCCTACATCTCAGGCCCCACTCATGATGCTGGGAGTGCCCACACAGGCAAGCCCCCTGCCCCTATGGAGCTGGCATCCCAGGATGGAGAACACAGGCGATAAACAAATCAACAGTAAAACTCTTGGTGCTAGGGAGAAAAACAGAGAGGGAAGGAGGAGAGGGTGTGCTGAGTTTTGTTTGCTTTATGCTATTTTAAATCCAGCAGCCAGGGGACAGACAGCCTCTCTGATAGGCCAGCGGGAGGGGGTGGAACAAGTTGCTTTAGAGTTGATTCTAACTCATGGCAACCCCACAGTGTGTCTGAGTAGAACTGTGCTCCACAGGGTTTTCAATGACTGAATTTTGGGAAGTGGGTAGCCAGGACCTTTCTTCCAATGCACCTCTTAGGGTAGACTCAAACCTTCAGTCTGTCCATTAGCAGCCAAGTATGTTAACCATCAGCACTTCCAGAGTCATGACTGCACCCTCCCCCCGACACCCTGTGAAGTCCTTTAGAGTTCCTTGTCAGGGGCGTCCAACCTCCAACATGTGGTAGGGGGCCCATGAGTGTTGGTCAGATGAATGGCCAGCTCATGCCCACCCACCAGACTGTTAGCCTCCTGGGCAGCAGCTTCATTCATCTGTGTCCCTAGCATCTAGAACAGACCTGGTGCAAAGGCTGGCTGACAGAAGATGCTCTGTGGACATTTGTCAAATGAGTAACTTTGAGCCCTCATCTGGCCCCAGCATCACTCAGGTGGTAGCGGCTAACTGGGGCCTCAGGAACAGCCAGACAATGGAGAGGCCATGGGGGTACCAGACAGTGAGGGGGCAAGCTGTGTTTTAGAAGGAGCCCCTGAAGCATTATGAGGTGGCCTGGCAGAGGAAGCAGGGGGAGAGGAGAGAAAGCTGACAAGACTGTTGTGTGGACCCAGGGGAGAGGGAAGGAGGCCCAGGCAAGGTGAGATTGTAGGGATGGGTTGAAGAGGGAGGACTCAGGAGACACGTAGGAGGGAGAATGGTCAGGACCTGGGGCATGGCTGCATGGTGTGAGAGGAGGAGTTAGGATGATCCCATGTTCAGGCCGGCTTCTGAGTGGACAGTTTCCGGCTCTAGAATGTGGAAGTTCAAGTCTCACCTCCTTCCCAAGCTCTGGCACTCAGGGTTCTCTGACAGCTCCTTACTAAACCTTGGCCAGTCCCAGCTCCAAGAACATACCATAGGAGGCCCCCAGCATGCCCACCTCCCCCTCTGATCTGGGGCATGGCAGCACCAGCACCTACCTCAGGAGCCGAGGCTGGTGAGTACAAGCAGGCATCGTCCCGGAAGTTGCCAGCAGCAGTGACCATAACCACCCCAGCCCTCGCCAGGTGCTGGCAGGCAGCGTTGAGGACCCGGCTGTGCCCGCCCACCAGGGGCAGAAGCACCACCAGTGGCCCTGTGGGCTGGGCCAGCTGGCTTTTCCGAATAAACTCCAGGCCTGAGAGGACAAAGCCAAGGTCTTGACCTGGGAAGACACTGGTCCCTTTACCCCATCCACCTCCCCTCCACACACATAAGCAGAGTATTAAAACCTTGACAGCAATAAACCCAGCCCACGGGCTTCTATTTCTAAGTGCCCAGATATACTAACTTACGTGATCCTATATTAATAGCAACCCTACTATCCCTTTCTAGGAAACTGAGGTGCCAAGAGCTAAGTCCTCAGGCAAGAGAAGGAAGGGCCTACTTTGCTCCATCTCTGACCTCCACAACCCTGCTTGCCATCTATCCTGATGGAGAGAGACTTCAGTTCAAGTTTCTAGAATTTTAACTGTGTACTACCTTATAGATGAAATTGTGTGCCCCCATCAATATGTGCTGGAATCCTAACCCCTATACCTATAGCTGCAATCCTGTTTGGAAATAGGATTTTCTTTGTTCTGTTCAAAAGATCACACCTGAATAGGGGTGGGTTCTAAATCTAATCACTTCTGAATTATAAAAAGAGCAGATGACACACACACACACACACACATGAGGTGGGGGAGGTGGGGAGACAGATAACATGTGAGGCTCATCTACAAGCCAAGGAACCAAAGAACACCTCAGACAACCTACACAGCCAAGACTCTGACTTGGACTTTTAGCCTTCAGAACTGTAAGAAAATGAATTTCTGTTCTTTAAAGCCACATATTTTTGGTATTTCTATTTCACCAGTACTAGGTCATGAAGACAGAGCCACACAAACATAAGTTCAAGTCTTGGCTCCCTACTCATTAGCTATGTGACCTTAGCACCCTGAGATCCATTTCCTCATCTATAAAATGGGACCACAACTTCTTGGGTTGTTGTGAGGGATAAAAGACTCCAAGCCATATGACACCAAAATGCAAGCATTGAAGGGCAAAATAGATAATGAGACCTCCTCAAAATTAAATACTTTTATTCATCAAAAACCTTATCAACAAAGTGAAGATAACCTACAGATTGGGAGAAAATTTTGGGAACTGTATATGTCATAAGAATGTGATATCCAGGATATATAAAGAACTCCTGCAACCGAACAAAGAGGCAACAGCCTAATCAAAACACAGGCAGATGACTTTAAATAGACATATCACCAAAGAAATACAAATGGCCAACAAGCACATGAACAGATGCTCAATGTCATTACCTATTAAAAAACCTAACCAAACCTGTAGCTATCAAGTTGATTCCAACTCACAGCATCTCTGTAGGACACAGTAGAATTGCCCCGTTGAGTTTCCAAGGCTGTAGATATTTATAGAAGCAGACTGCCTCATCTTTCTTCTGCAGAGCGTCTGATGGGTTCAAACCACCACCCTTCTGGTTAGGAGCCAACTGCCTTAACCTCTACACCACCAGAGCTCCTTAGAATTACCAGAGGACTCAGAAATCCTATTTCAAGGTATATGTCCAAAAAGAACTGACAGTAGGAATACGCAGAGATACATGTACACCAAAGTTCATTGCAGCACTATTCACAGTAGCCAATAGTTGGAAACAGCCTAAATATCCATCAACAAAAGAATGGATAAAGTAAATGCGATACAATCATACAATGGAATATTATTCAGCCATAAAGAGAAATGATACATCCTGATACACACTACACAGAGATGAACCTTGAAAACATCATATTAAGTGAAATAAATCCTCCATGAAAGGACAAATATTGTATGATTCCACTTATACAAAATATCCAGAATAGGTAAGTGTATAGAAATTAAAATTGGTTACTGGTGACCAAGGAGCTCTGGTGGCATAGTGCCTAAGGTATTAATCTGCTAATCAGAAGGCTGGTGGTTCAAACCCACCAGCCACTCTGAAGGAAGGAAGGTTGGGCAATGTACTTCCATAGTGATACTGCCTCAGAAAACCAAGGAGGGGTCATTATGAGTGGGATCCAACCAACGGCAGTGCGTTGTGTTGTAGTGGTGACCTGAGGTGGATGGGAGGGAGGGAAAACTGAACTTAGGGTGGTGGAAATATTGGGAAATGGATTATGGTAACGGCTGTACAACATAATGAACACAATTAACATCTCTAAATTATATAGGTGAAGAATGTTGAAACTGCAGATAATTTGTCACATATATATATATATATATATATATATATATATATATATATTTGTTGTTGTCAGGTGCCTTTGAGTCGGTTCCAAGTCATAGTGACCTTATCTACCACAGCATGAAACACTGCCCAGTCCTGCACCGTCCTCACAATTGTTGCCATGCTTGAGCCCATCATTGCAGCCACTGCATACCACAATATTTTTAAAAAAAGAATCCACACCCCAGAACTGGTGGGGCTCATGGGCTCTCACCCTTGACTGTGTCCTTCTTCTGACCTCCATAGCCCTTGCTAATTAGAACTGAGTTTGTAGAATCACAGTGAGATGGTTCTAATCGCTCATCAGCCTGTCAGTTCCAGCCCAGGGGGCCCGGAGACCTGGCTTCTAACATCAGCTCAGCCCCTGAAGTGCCCAGGAGGCCCGGAGCTGAGAGCTTCTACCCTGCTAAATGGAGTGTGGTCTGGCTAGCCTCTCAGAATCTTCTGGATCTGGGCCTCTGGGACTTCCCTTGAGCCTCTGGCCTAGATGGGAGTTGGGGTTCATACCAGAGAGAGAGAGCTGAGTGGAACCAAGGAGGGAGGACAGAGTAGGAAGTAACAATCACAGTTATTGCTGCCATTTATTAAGCACCTATTGTGTGCATATCACTGTGCATATCACTTGATACACTTTACCTCAATCCCCTGCCTACAGAGGAGGAAACTGAAGGTGACAATCAATGTAATAGCTACCATTTCTGGAGCACCTGCTCTGCACCCGGTAATGTTAGGAACTTGAGATACACAGACCAGGACCCCAAAGAGGAGCCATGTTCTTCCCTAGGAAGCTTCCCCTAAGATGAGCACCAGGGCAAGGGCATTCCCAGGAAACTCAATTTTGGGAATGCGCCCCCCCTTCCTCTCACTGACCTTTGGGACTGGCCTGCCTGAGCATGGTTCAGTCAATAAAGGGGTGTGTTAGGAAGAGGGTCACCTGATGGTGCAGGGAATTATTGATTCTTGCCTTAAAAATCCCACATCAAAACCTGTACTCCAAATAAGAACATCACTGCTCCCAAGACAGACTCCTGGGCCACCCTAGCCTCTCACACAGGTCCACAGGCTGCCTCTTTCTGCTCAGAAGCCAGGGTCAGGCCCACGTGCCTGCCCCCAGGCTAAGTCACCTCCCCTCTCTGGGCCTTACCGTTGAACAGGGATCACAGTGCCAGCCTCAGAGCATAGTGTACAAAATCCCTGGCTCAGTGTCTGGTCATGGGATGAACTTGGCTAATGAGACCTCCCTTCCACTTCTCTGTCCACAGACCCCAGAATCCTGGCTTTCAGCTAGATTTTGCCTGGGGCCCAGCCAGAAGCACTTGATAGAGTAACCTGCAAATGTTTGAGAAAAATCCTCTGCCAGTCTCTTTACCAAGTCTACTTGGCAGGGGTGACCAGCAGGGCTCAATCAATAACACAAGAAAGTGAGTCCCCTGGTTTAGAAGCATTCAAGCAGAAGATGGAGAAAGTTTGCTTATGTAACATCAAGGGTCATCAATTCTAAGAAAGTATGACAAAAGGCATAGTATCTTAAAGGATTTCAGAAAGGGAGAAGGGAGACAGTATAGAGTTGTAGAAAGACCCAGGGATCAAAGCTGAGCAGCCTGGACTAAGATCCTGCCCCTCTCTGGGCCTTGGTTTCCCCATCTGCACTTGTGGGGACCCAACCAGCTCTGATATACTGGGACTCTCTGGCCCTTAAGCCAGGGCCACCTTAGACTCCTCGATCAGTACTAGTTAATTCTCTCTGGGCTTAAGCCACCTCCCACACCAGGTCCAGACAGAGTGAAACCAGTGCCATCTGGTGCCATCACTCACCTATGAGGGTACTGCTGACTGTGCCCTTCCCTTGGCAGTTGAGCACATGCAGGCTGCGCAGGCTGGCACCCTTAGCCACGCCAGCATCCCGACCGCTGATCACCCCTGCCAGGTGAGTGCCATGACTGTCACACTTGCTCGCCTGCTCAACCAATACAAGGGCCATGTGAGAAAGCCCACCGGTCAGCAGGTCACTGGATGAAGGACACTCCCACCCCATGACTGATGGCAGGGAAAGGGCTGTGTGGCTAGGAGACTCATCCAGCAGTACAGTCATGAAGCTCTGGGGGTGGCAGTCCCTATCCAGGTTCAGGCCCGGTGGGGGGAGGTAAGTTAGGGGAGGCAGCCTTCATCATTGGATGTGGCTGAGAGGGCACTTACCTGTCTGTGGAACCGAGTCCCATCCTCTTCCGGCACATTCTCAAAATCGGTCACTGTGACCCTGCCCTCAATTTCCCGGTGGCCACTCTGGATGCTGGTGTCTAAGAGGTATACCTCCACGAGGCTGCTGCTATCTGTCCAAGGCAACATTTGTGGGAGGAAAAAATGGAATAGTTAAGATCCGAATAGTTAATATGCTGTTGTTAGTTGTCATCAAGTGGCTCCCCAACTCATGGCAACCGTGCGCACAATGGGATCGGATCATTGTCATCCATAAGGTTTTCATTGGCTGATGTTCAGAAGTAGATCGCCAGACCTTTTTTCCTAGTCTGTCTTAATCTGAAAACTCCACTAAAATCTGTTAAGCATCATAGCAATTAATAGTAGTCAACATAATAATTAACACATGTAAAATATTTACATTTCAGTCACTATTCTTAGTAGGAGCTCTAGTAGCACAGTGCCTAAGGCACTTGACCGCTAACCAGAAGGCTGTTGGTTCAAACCCACCAGCCACCCCTCAGAAGGAAGGTTGGGCAATCTGCTTCCGTAGTGATACTGCCTCAGAAACCCAAGCAGGGGTCGCTGAGTCGGAGCCGACTCGACGGCATATAAGAACAACATTCTCAGCACTTTAAATATATTAACTGATTTAATCTTCAAAACCCTTCACAAGGTACATACTATTGCATCTTCATTTTACAGACAAGGAAAGGGAGGCACAGAGAAGTCACATAATGCGTTCAAGGTCACACAGTTGGCAAATGGAGGAGCCAGGATGTAAACCAGGTGGACTGCCAGAAGAATGAACAAATTTGTTCTGGAAGAAGTGCAGCCAGAATGCTCCTTAGAAGAAAGAATGGCCAGACTTTGTCTCACCTACTTTTCGATCATGTTGTCAGAAGGGACCATTCCCTGGAGGATATCATGCTTGGTCAAATAGAGGGTTAGCAAAAAAAGGGAAGACCCTCAATGAGATGGATTGACACAATGGCTGCAAGGATGGGCTTAAGCACAGCAGGGATTGTGAAGATGGTAGAGGAGAGGGTAGTGTTTTGTTCTGTTGTACTTAGGGTTGCTGTGAGTAGGAGCCAACTCAATGGCACTTAACAACAACTACAGTCAACCCATTACACAGTGGGTCAGTGACTACTCTGAGATCCCCTAGCTGCTGTCAGGTAAGGCCAGCCCCCACGCAGCACCTGCCCCTGCACTGTACCACCCTGGGTAAAGGCCAGAACTGGTCTGACCTGGGCTGCCAGCACCCCACCTGTCTGCACACCATTCACCATGCCACGGCCTCCAGTCTAGGCTGGAACCTCCAATGGCCCAGGACTCGTGAAGACTTTTGTTACCTCTGTGTCAAAGTAGGCAGGTTCACAGGGGTCTCCATCCCCTCCCAGGATGCAGGATGAGTTGGGGCTCCTCGCTGGTCTGATTCCTCCTCTGAGTGTGTGAATAGTTCTCATTCATCAGTGAGCAGCTACGACATGACATGCCACACTGGGCAGGTCTGAGGGTATGCTGAGGCCAAAGGGTATTGGTCACACTGGAGGAGCCTCCAGATACTGAGTGGGGATATGGAACACTGAAGGGGAACAGCCACACAGACAGGCCAGTGACGTGGCAGGGCCCTGTAAGCCATGGGAAGTATGCTGTGAGCAGAGGTGCTGGGGACACACAGCCCTGCCTGGAAATGAGCTTAGTGGGGGCTACTGCTCCCTGAGGCAGGGCTCCTAGGCTGGCAGAAAAGATGGATGCATGAGCAGACATCCCAGTGGAATGAGAGCTAATCAAGAAGATGGCACAGGGCCTGCTTCTCTCTAGATAAAAGTCTGCACAGAACGTACATCTACAGAGAGAGCTTGAAGCTCATGCTCCTTTTGGTGGAGAGGAAGCTGAAGATACTGGGAGCCCCTCCTTGGCCCACCCATGCTTAGGGTCAGGAGGAACACCATCTGCTCCAGAGAGCTGTTCCAGGGCCCAGCAACATGGGGCACAGACACCATTCCCTGTGATTGTGAAGTCACACCCCAGCTGAGCTTGGCAAGGGTCCTGGAGTGTAGACTCTGCCAAGGTTTGAGGCTCAGGGAGGCAACTCCCGCCTTCTAAACACAGGCTGAAGAACAGAGGTTGTTTCTAGCTCACCCCAGCCTATTGCTCTGCCAACACAGGGACAGGTGGCTGTGAGCATGGCCAGTAGGCAGCAGGTGGTCCTCACAAAGGGGCAGCTCTTTGGTAAGATGCTGCCAAATAAGAGGCTCCCAGCCTGGAGCACCCACCCCCAGCCCATGTCCCATATTCCCTCCATAGCTCCAACAAGGGCACAGGCCAAAGGCCACCTTCAGGGAATTCCTTGGGCTTCCAGTGAGATGCTGGAAAGGGTAAGGGGCTCAGCTTGGATGGGACACGGCATCTGTTGGACCCTTCCTAGAAGTCAACTCTCTCTCCTCACACCCTTCATGAAAGGTGGGAGACTACTGTTCCATGTCGCAGAGAGAAAAAGTTGCCTCCAGGGGAGCCATCATTATCAGAGGCAAAGGGACCTTGGAATGGCACAGGAAGCCCTGCAGCCTCTGGCAAGTGGGCTTCCACACCTGCTTGCATACCTCTAGAGTGGGGAGCTCACTGCCTCCCACCAAGCAGCCTGCCATACCTGAGAAGCCAGACAGGGCTCAGGTTGTTCCTTTCACCCTTGCCCAGGGCCTTGCTGATCCCACCAGCCTCAGCTCCTCCTCACTGTATTCTAGTCTTCCTTTCATTTCCTAAAAGCCAATCTCTCCTGCCTCGGGGCTCTTGTCCATACTCATTCATCTGCTTTTATCCTTCCTTTTGCATGGCCAATGGTCTTTGCTTGAATGACATTTTCTCCAGAAAGCCTTCTGGATCTTGCAATACTCAGTCAGGCCTGCCTGCTATATGCACTCACAGCAGCCTGGACTTCTCCCTAGCTGTTACTACAGCCCAAACTAATTAGTGCCATGTAGGTATTTGTCTAATTAGTGTATTAACCTTTTTTTACACACTTTAAACTATGAAGAGGCAGAGACCAAATGCATCTTGTTCATTTTTGTATCCCCAGCAACTGGCACAGTACCTGGGCCACAGTGGGTGCTCAACAAATTATAGTTGCATGGGGGAAGAGAAAGGAGAAGGTATAAAACTATGGTGTCTCACTATGTACCAAACCAAAAAAACAAGCCAAGCCGACTGCCATCAAGTTGATTCCAACTCAAAGCAATCCTATAGGACAGAGTAAAACTGCCCCACAGGGTTTCCAAGGCTGGAAATCTTTACAGAAGCAGAATGTCCCATCTTTGCCCCATAGAGTGACTGGTGGGTTTGAACCAGCGATCTTTTGGTTAGCAGGCCAATGCTTTAACTACTGTACCACCCACTATGTACCAGGCACATACACTATAGTGATGCATTATGTAGCCCTCACAATAGTACCCAGGATACCAAAACAAACCAAACTCACTGCCGTGGAGTCAGACCCGACTCATGGTGACCCCTCCTTGGGTTTCTGAGTCAGTATCACTACGAAAGTAGAATGCCCAACCTTCCTTCTGAGGAGTGTCTGGTGGGCTTGAACCACCAGCCTTCTGGTTAGCAGTCAAATGCCTCAGGCACTGCGCCACCAGAGCTCCTAGTACCCAGAATAGGATCTACTATTATCTCCATTTTCAGAGGAACCAGAGGCCCAGAAAGAGTAAGTGACTTATCCAAGATCATACAGCTCAAGAAATCTGGGTTTGAGTGTGGCAGCCTAGCTCCAGCTCCAGAGCCCATGCTTGTCACCATGTGCTGTGTGGTCTCCCCGAAAATGAAGGGCATCTACTCCCAGGCCTGGGTGAGTCTGCCCTGCCTTATCTGCATAGTCCTCCCCTACTCCTACCCCTGCTCCAGCCTGCCAGCCCCAGGGGTATCTTCCCCAGCCAATTCCTTGATGTGACTCAATATATTCCACATCCTTGCTTTCCACTCCCACCATTTCCTACACCCACTGGGAGCAAGTGAGAAGTGAGGCAATCTCACGGGCATCCCAGTGTGGGAAGAAAGGGCCTTAATGTCTGTTTGTAGCCTGAGGTAGTATAGTGAGTTGAATGATAGCTCCTAAAAAGATGGGCCCATCTTCTAATCCCCAGAACCTGTGAGCATGAACTTATTTGGAAAAAGCCTTTTTGCAAACATAATTAAGAATCTTGGGATAAGATGGCCCTGGACTATCCATATCAAGGTTGGCCCTAAATCTAATGGCAAGTGTCCTTACAAGAGACAGAAGAGGAGAGACACAGACAGATGGAAAGCCATGTGAGACGGAAGCAGAGATTTGGAATGCCAAGGATTGCTGGCCACCAGTAGACATTGGGAGAGAGACATAGGACAGAAACTCTTACAAAGTCCATAGGAGGAATCCACACAGCCAATCATCTGAGATTCCTAGCCTCTATAACTATGAGACAATACATTTCTGTTCTTATAAGCCACCCACTTTGTGGTACTTTTTACAGCCACCCTAGGAAACCAATATAGGAACTATGGGAAGTCCAGTGATGTTCAGAGGGAGGTAGAGTTGGGGACAGGGGACGGGAGATCTAGTGGGGACAGCTCAAACAGGGCCTTGTCAATTCCGTTTAAGAGTCTGGTCCTCTCCTCAGGCATCACTGAGACCTGGCATCCTTAGGGATGAATATAGTCAGACTTACCCCCTCCCCAAGGCAAGTGTAAGGAGCCCTGGTGATACAAATAGTTAAGTGCTTGGCTGCTAAATAAAAGGTTGGCCGTTTGAACCCACCCAGCAGCTCTTTGGGAAGAAGACCTGACTATCTGCTTCTCTAAAGATTACAGCCTAGAAAACCCAAAGGGGCGGTTTTACTCTGCCATGTGGGGTCACTATGAGTCAGAATCCACTTAACGGCACCCAGCAACACCAAGGCAAGTGCAGCTGGGTCATTCCAAAGGAAAAGAAGTCACAAACAAGAACTTTCAGAAGGTGGAAAAGGGACTCATTTAAGCAAAAAAACCTTCTTCCTGGGGTGGTTAGGAGGGAACTCCAGGTGACAGAGGACAGGACAGGAAAAAACTGGTCAGTGGAGAACGCCAAGTCCTAAAGGCCCTGAGAGGTGAGGGAGAAGAGAGAAGCCGGAGCAGAACAAATAGATTCAGCTTGGAGAGGACAGGGCAGGTTGTATCCATGATCTTACTTTGAGGCTGGTAGTCATCTGCTTTGTACCGTGGAGGGATAATCCGCTCCAGGTTCCATGGGATGCTCTGGGCAAAGACAGAGGAGTCTTCCTCAATGTACTCAACATGGGGCAACCTCAGGGCCTGCAGAAAGACAGAGAGGCTTAGGAATCTGCTCCAAAAGCCCTTTACACAACCATGGTCCTTCCTCCCACCTGATCAAACCTGTCCCCAAGTCACACCATAACTCAGCATCCTCCCATCTTATCCTCCAGGTTCCAGCCTGATGTCTTGGATGACAGACTGAGAACCAGAACTTTCTCACTCCCCACCAGGCTGGGCAGGCCAGAGCTCCAATAGCGTGGTCACTGAGCCAAGTATTGCATAGTCCAAGCAGTCCTTTTAGGAAGGAGTCTTCATTTGACATTAGCTCTGGGCAAGCTGGACAGGAAATGGAACTCAGAACCTGGACACAACATCTAAATCATGGTAGTTGTGCTGCTAATTCTGTTTGCTCCAGACCCACTCCCTGCCCTTTTCTGCCCTCTTTGGAGCCCAGGAGGCTAAACCTGCAGATGGTAACACCCATGCTCCCCTGCAACGGCTTCTGGTTTGGCTCAGCCAATGGGAGGCACAAGCCAAAGTTTGGGGGACAACAGTGCTTCTCCTCCACCCTTTCACTGCTTTCGTGGAGGGCTCCACAATGGCTGTGACCTTCCCTGACCACGATGCCCCCTGGACAGCCCTTCCTCCATGCCACCAACTCACTCTGGGCTTGGAAACACTATTTCCTCTCCTTGCTCTTCAGACCTAGTGATGGTACAGCTTCCCACTGCAACTAGTCTCTGGGAACCTCAGCCTCTCCATGGGCTCCCTTAACCCTTCATCTACCCTTGTGAGTTTCTGTACCTGGCAACTATTTAAACACTTTGTGATCTCATTTAGTCCTTAAAAGGCTGATCCTATTATTATTCTTCCAGACAGAAGACTGAGGCTCAGTGAGGTGAAAGAACTTGCCCAAGGTTAGAAAAACTAGTAAGTGGCTGAGCTGGAACTTGAACCCAGGTTGGTCTAATCCCAAACCCAGCTCTCGATGGTGAATGTCTGAGGCCTCCTGCTCACCTCTCCTCTTCCCTGAGACGCTGCCCTGGCCTGTGGGCTTGTGCTCACTATCTGGCTGTAGGCCAGCACCTATTGATTCCTCCCACCATGCACATCACACTGCACCACAGTTAACTGCACTGGCAATCCCGGGTCAGTTTCTCCTTCCCACTGCGAACTCAGAGGGAAGGACTGGGTGGGCTAGATATATAGTAGATGTTTGTTAAGCATGTGTTGAGCAGACTGCTTGAAGGCATTTACAATCTCCACCCTAAACGAAAAGTCCCCAGAACTGGGCCCCTGGCCAATCCATATCATTGTCCTGCAGGATGAATTGCTTGCAGTGGAGCGCTGGGACCTGGGTCCACATTTGGCTCAGCCAGTTACATATCATGTGACCTCAGGCAAGACCCAGCCCTGCTCAGAGCCTCAGGGCCTCAGGGCTTCAAAGCCTCAGTGTCTTCCGGAGGCTGAGAAACTCCTAGCCAAGTAGAGAGCAGTGTGTAAATGGGAACCATGTGTTCTCATCAGGTTATGACAGCAGAGGGAGTGGGCACAGGGAAAGGGAGTAAAACAAGGAAGGCTTTTAGAATCTGCATTTGCAGCAGCTAGGGCCAGGGCCAGGGTGAGAAGAAGGGGAGCCAGCAGATCTCAACTACCCAGACCCCTTTTTGCCCCTAAACCAAAGATGTGACGTTGAGACCGAGCTGGGGGGATAAGAGCCCTGTCCTAGGGAAGGAGCCTTAGTGTGGATAACATCAGCTTCACAGAAATTTCTTCGCCTGGGCCCTCAGTCCCACTGAGTGTCACAGAGACCTCATCCCTACAGGTTCCTCGACAGGAGGTCATTAGCAGACCGACATGAGTTTGATCCTAATTGGCTGTGTGGTCCTTTTTGAACCTCAGTCTCTTCATCTTTCAAATGCAGATGAACAAACCACTGGAGTGTGGCAAAGCATAAAGGATGTTCTGTACGTAAGCCAAGGAATCATTATGCTTGCTACCCAGTAAGTGCTCAATAAATGTTGGTTGTCTCCTTCCGAATTTCAGTGATGGGAATGCTAAGGACAGTTGCCAAGATATACCTGGTGGCCCAGCCCTTTCAGGAAGCACCCACCCCAGGTGGCTCACCAGGTCTAGCAGGTCGCCACTCATCTTCACCAGGAAGCCAGGGAAGAGATTGTGGAAGACATGCAGGATCTTGGTGAGGTAACCCCGGCGGGCAGCACGGGACTGAAGGCGGCGGGCAGTGCGCTCTGTCTGTGAGCGGTGGGTCTCCTCCTTCAGCACCACCACGTAGGTGCCCGGCAGCCTCCAAGCATCCTGGCCCCGAGCAGAGAGGAGTAACAGGATGACATTTATTAAAATCTACATGAACTTGTGTTCCACTTCTATTTTGAAAGAATTACAACAAAAGGAAGCAAGAGACACAATAAAGTGTAGTAAACTAAAAAAAGTTTACCAAATCAGGACTAAAAAACCAAACACATCAAAAACCACACATAGGCCAACTATCGGTATTAACACAGTTGATGCAACACTTCGGCAGTCAGGCAAAAATGAAACTGTAGGTGACAATCAACAACAGGCTCTCCTCTGTACCTGCACCTGAGGCCGACTTTCCCTTGGAGACTTTGCCTAAAGGCCACCTTTCCTCCTGAAGGCCTTCCTATTAGACTCTTTCCCCTGTGCCCCAATAAAAATAAATCCCTCCCTCCCCATTCTAGTGCAGGATGACTCCTCTCTGGAGGCAGTCTAGTGTAGGGGAAACATCATAGGCTTTACCTCATTATTTTCACACATTTATTAAGCCAGGCTATGTGCAAGGCCTTGTGCTTAACATTTGAGTTGCCCTCAGGCTGATTTTGACTCATGGTGACCCCGTGTGTGCAGAGAACTGTTCCATAGGGTTGTCAAGGCTATGACCTTTCAGAAGTAAATCATCAGGCCTGTCATCCAAGGCTTCTCTGGGTGGGTTTGAACCACCAACCTTTCGGCTAGTAGTCAAGTACTTAACCACTTGTTACACAAAGAAACTCAACATCATGCACTTTAGAGCCAGAAAAATGTAGGCTTGAATCCCAATTTCATTATTTACTGGCTATGTGACCATGGACAAGTTGTTCAACCTCTCTGGGCCTCAGGTGTCTCCTTTACATGGTGGAGACCATAATACTTATGGCACAGGCCTGTGGGAAGGCTAAGGGGGACAGGTGTATTAAGCGTCTGCAAACACAGGCAGATGGAAGGGATGACTAAATGAGGAAAGGCTCACTTTCCAAGGTGGGTTGGGAGGAGAAAAGATTCAAGGCCGTGGAGCAGGTTTGTTCTGTCTTAGCTCTTGCCTGCTCCTATTGCTCTCAGACAAATGCCTGTTCAAGTACCTTCAGTGGCTCCCCACCACCTGACATATAAGGTCTAAGCTCAGTGCTCACACACAAGGCCCTCCTTTGTCCTTGCCTCAAGCAACCTCTGCAGCTTCATCTCCCATGTCTCAATACATGCCACAGAACATCAACCGGAGTAGAACAGAGTCCACAATCCTTCATCTAAACATATAGGGCCAAATGAGTTTCAAAATTAAGAATTAATTTAGACTTTAGAAAGATAGTACGGGAAGTCAAGGTGCTCAGAGGAGTCTGGAGCAGCTTCTTGAAATCTAACCCATTATTTATGCAGCAAAACACAGGAATATGAATATCCACACAAGGGAATAAATAAAGGCTATAGATAACCTCATGTCAGTTCAGCTTAGGTTTTATTACCAAGTAAATTACAATAATCTTTTGGTTTTCAGAACATTTTGCATTTCAGAAGGCAGATAAGGAACTGTGGACAAGTGCTTCCTACTCTCCACCTCTGGTTTTCCCAACTCTGGGCCTTGTTCATGCTACTCCCTCCACCTAGAATGAAACTCTCCTGTTGCCTTCACCACTGATCTCCTATTTATGCTTCCAAGACCCGTCAAAAATGTCTTCTGATAATGAAAATCTAATGAATTGGGAGCTCTGGTGGCATAGTGCCTAAGGCACTTGACTGCTAACCAGAAGGCTGGAGGTTCAAACCCACCAGC
The DNA here is from genome assembly GCF_000298275.1 of Orycteropus afer afer. Taxonomy (NCBI): domain Eukaryota; kingdom Metazoa; phylum Chordata; class Mammalia; order Tubulidentata; family Orycteropodidae; genus Orycteropus; species Orycteropus afer. The sequence continues at coordinate 15,091 of NW_006922187.1, read as the reverse complement.
TACTCCTCGGAAGGAAGATGGGGCAATCTACTTCCATAGTGATACTGCCTCGGAAACCCAAGGAGGGGTCGCTGTGAGTCGGGGCTGACTCGACGGCACATAACAACAACAATAACAACAGGGAATTGGGAGGAACTCTGAGCATTGTAGAATGAGTGCTCACCTGGGAGTAAGGCCTCGCCTCTCTGATATACAGTTTCTCATGAGTGAAATACAAGGATTGATCTAAAATCTTTTTCTGCCAGCCAAAAATATTTTCATTCTAAATTTGAATGGCACAAAATACTCAATGAATAAATAAATGATGAGCTTTGGGTGGTTCCTGTTCCAAACTTCTACCCAGGCAGAAAAATTTCCAAGTGCTTGGTTCAGGCGGTTCTCTAGCCTCTGCTTACTTACCTTTCAGGATGGGGTACTCACTGCTTCTAAAACAATTATTTTTGGACAGTGGTGAATTGAAATGCCTTTTCTTGTCCTGCCCGCAACCTGGCAACACCCTTCTAGAAAGTGAAAGCTCGGGGAAAAAGGAAGAGGGCTCTCTGAACTGGGTAAGCCCCTCTTCCCTGTGAAAGCTGGACTGAAGACAATAGGGCTCTCCCTCTCTTGCTAACTAACTCACCCTGCACAGGCAGTACTAAGGGCCTAATAGCCTGCTGCCCCAGAACTCTCCAGGCAGAGGGGCTGGGGCCTGGCCAGAAGGGTAGGCCATGCATCTGTTAGCAGCAGAGTTTGTTCTTGTGCCCCAAAAGCTACCATTTTAGAGCAAAGTCCATGTCACCGGGAGGTAACATTACACCCAGGTACATAACTACCTTTACCTCTTACAATGATCCCTTCCTGGACTTACATATGAGATCAGGCATGTGGGAACCAAAGTTCCTGTCCTGTCATTTCACTATTTGTGGGCACTGAATTTTCACAACCATCTTCCAGAAGGATTATTATCTTCCTTGTAAAGATAAGGAAAGGGAGGCTCAAACAGGTTAAGAAATGACTTGACAAGCACCACACAGAGAGCTAGTGAGTGATGGAGCCAGATTTCAAACTCAGATCTGACTGCAAGCCTGAGCAACGGGACCTGCACAGAATCCTGGGAAGGTGATTAAAGAAACCAGAGGCCCCCACACCAGGGAGGAGCTTCCCCAAACCCCAGCCAGAGGCTTTACAGAAACGTTCAAACAACTTGCCTTGCCTACCCCAGCCCCAACCTCTGCTGGACCTCTAGATGGGCTTCTACTACACTAGGGTTAGCCTCAGGTGTCACTGCTACAAGGTGCCAGCCTTCAGCCAGAGCACCAATATCCTCTCGAGCCCCAAACTGAAGTGCCCCAACAGGTCTCAAGAATAACTCTGTCCCTTCCCCTTTTGTTTTATTCTTTTCTTCAGCTGAAAAAGATTCAGGGTTATAATAAGACTTCTGTGGCACGAAGAAATTGCCTCCCGGCCCAAGGTATGCCGTGTCTCCCACCTCTCCCCCTGCCCGGAGCAGTGCGGTCTCTCTCCAAGACCCCTATCCTCACCCACACAGACACTCCCCACCACACACACTTTATCCACTGAGCGTATTTCCCGATCGAACCAAGTTAGAACACATCATAATAGCAAGCCTACTTTTCTCTGTGCCAGGGGCTGTTTCAAGCGCATTCCAGGCTTTAACTTATTTAACCACCGGAGTCACGGAGATGCCCAGTGTCTGAAATTTGGGCAGGCGATCCAGGACTTGCCCTGTCGCGCCTCCATGTCTCCCACCTCCGCGCACCTCCCCCTCTCACAGTACAGCCACGCGCCCCACCCCGCGCATCCCAAAGCGCAGGCCGCCCCCACTCTCCCGCCACCTGTGCCGAGCCACTCGTTGGGTAATCAGAGAACCCGCGGAGACCTTCACTCCAGCCCTTCCCTTGTATTGGGGAAACTAAGGCTGGAGAGGAGACAGTCACCCCCGCATCCATCCCCAGGGCAAGTCCGCCCCCGGATCCCAACCCTGAGCCCTCGAGCACACCTTGGCGCAGCGGTGGAAGGTTGCAACGGCTACTTGCTGTGCCAAGTCCGCTGGGCCATCCTCCTCGGAGGAGAAGGCGAACACCAGCTCCTCGTAGTCGCCATCCTCATCATCCTGCGCGCGGGCGCCCTCGGGGCCCAGGAGCTGCACCAGCAGCAGCAGCAGCAGTAGCGGCTGCCACCACGGCCGCCGGCAGCTGCCCGTGCCCATTGGGGCAGGAGGAGAGGTTTTCGCCTTGGCGGGGAGCCCCAAGGAGCCGCGCACGATCCACACCAGCAGCCCCTTCTACCTTTCTGGGAAGGACAGTGTTTTGAGCGGGAGCTCTCGGCCCTGGCTCTGGAAGAACGAGAGGGGCTCCCGGGGTTCCGGACAGGGGGCTGCGCGCTGTAGCGACGCGACTCGGCCGGAGCCGTCTCAGTGCTTGGCTAGTTCTTCCAAGCTCCAACCCCGAGCAGAGCGGCGCGCTCCTGCCTGCAGCCACACACGCCTCGACGCCGCAGCGGAAACCTTCTAAGGTGTGGGTGCACGACGCCTGGGGCTCGGGGAGATCACGCCACCTGAGCCCCATCGGACGATCCTATCTGATTAAACATTAACGGAGGCCCGGGGCCGGCGGATCAGGTTTCGGCCTCTCCCTCCACTAGCAGCGTCATAGAAGAAAAATCAACCCCAAATCCTAATTAGGCTGGAAGGCGGGCCCTACTTTCCGTAGGCGTCTCCTCTCCGCCCCTCACCCTGAGCCCTGCCTGCGAGGCCAGACCCTGAGTTCTGCTGAGCCCACCCGTTTAGAGTTTCCGCAGTCTGCCTTGCAGCCCCACCCCTCACCCTAAAGATGTAAAACCATCCCTTCCGACCCCCCACCTTGCCGTGCCCAGTGACACTTTCTAATCAGTCTGATCATCTACCTTCTTTGCCCATCGAACTCTTTGCGCAGACCTTACGTTGGCATCCCCGACACTTCTCAACTTAGCCTCTACTGACTCGGGCCTCTGTCCCTGTTGCATACTGCACGCGACCTCACCAACTAGGCCGTTCTTTGAAGTTGACACTGCTCGATTCCACTTCCGCAAGCTACCTGTTGGATGGAGTGTTTTACCCCCACCCCATCCCAGGAACCTCTGTTTGTTCTCCAAATTTCCTCCCCAAATATCACCTCATTCGTGAAGCTTTACTGGAAGCTCATTACCATCCGACTGCTGCTCCTACCCTGCCACTTAGCTGCCTGCTTTTAACTTCATTACACTGTGAGCTCACTCCTTTATCTCCTCCCCTAGGCCTTGAGTGCCCGCACAGTGCCTGGCACAAAAATGGTGCTAGAGAGGTGCTTTTCTACTGAAAGAATAAATGACACTTTCTCCTCAAGACACGTTGAAAGATGTTCCAAACAGATCACAGAAATCATTCGTTATTAACTACTAGGTGGGGGTTGTTAGGTGCCATCAGGTTAATTTCAACTCATAGTGGCCACAAGTGACAGAGTAGAACTCCCTCATAGGATTTTACATCCTGTATGTAATCTTTAAGGAGCAAGTCATTAGGTCTTTCTCCTGCCCAGCCCCAAGAGGCTTGGAGGTTTTAATTGCCAATCTTTCACTTAGCAGCTGGGCTCTTAACCCTTGAGCCTCCACCAGGGTTCCTGAGGACCATTTTCATTCATATTCTAGGTCAGGAGGGGAATGAATGGGGCAGGGTGATGGTGTGTGTGGGGGGTGTGGGGGGTGGTGATAAAGCACAATTTGATGAGAAAAAGAAAACCCAAAAACGATACTGAGTGAAAGAAGCAAGAAACGAAAGTACATATTGTAGATAATTATATAAAGTTCTAGAACAGGCAAACTGATCCTTGGTGTTAGAAGCCAAGTTAGTTGTTAGCCCAGGGGAAGCAGGGCTTTATTATGACTTTCATGAGTAAAATGGCTGAAACAGGTTTTGAAATCAGATCCATTTTGTCCCTGCTTCTGCTTTCCCATAAGTACATGAAACTTGACTTATTTTGCTGGAGAAACTTTGAAGGTTAATGGCTAAAGTATGTGGTTTTCAGTAAGTATGTGAAATGTTACCTGCACAGAATGTCCTTGGAGAGTTTTTGTTTAGACTGTTTCTGGAGCCTTGTATGAGAAATGGCTGCTGTTAAAAAAGGATAAGTGTGATTTTACATTGTGACTGTCTTATGCCTGATTGGTTGGATTTTTAAAAATCTTATCCAATCAGAAAATTTGCTTAGAAGTTCTTGAAATCTTATATATATATATACTCTCTTCCCTTTGTTAACAAGCTGGAGTGCTTTATAGATCTGCTCAGTACTTCCCAACTCGAGTTGTCTATTCCTTAAATCTCTTTCATTTCAATTTTAGTTTTTACTTTTTGACATTATGGTGTCAGATAAGTGGAATTCAAAGGCATATTATTTTCAGCAGCTGCCAGAACATGAAGGACCCAGAAGTTTTGGTGCCAGCAGTGAGTCCCTTGAGCTCCTTCTGTCTCTGTAAATTCCCAGGAGCCATCCCAGGCAAAGCTTCTCGAACCAAGCTCTGCTTCCTTACGTGATGCTTTTTGAGATTTGTTATTGGATTTCTTTTCTTTCATTTTCAGTTTGGTCTCTAAAGTTTTTGTTGAGTTTGTTGGTGAGACTGCCACTTTGATACTCCCAGATCTGATCATCTGACCTTGGGAGAATCAAAATCTCAGTCCATTAACTTTTGAACTCATCTTTTTCCTTAAAGTGCATATTTCAGGTATCAGTGCATATTCAGATTTCAGTGCACCTGAAGGGTTAGTGCACATTAAGGTTTAATAGCCAGTGTGTTCACTGTTTTAGTAAAATGGGGAAGGAACACTAGCTCTAGGGACTGAGCAGGACCACTTTCAGGCATACAGATGTAAAGCTGAGTTACCCAGACACCAAGACACGGAGTTGTTTTAGAGCAGCAGTTTATTGGCACTCCGGGGCGAGGTTCTCATGCCCTAACAGGAGGGCTAGAGAAGTCGCACCCCCGGGCAGGGGGCATGGATTTTTATAGACACAGAGAGGACCTGTTTGGAGAC
>NW_006922187.1:3813-5412 GCF_000298275.1 Orycteropus afer afer | reverse complement strand
TGATACTGCCTTGGAAACCCCAAGGAGCAGTTGCTATGAGTCAAGTTTGACTCAATGGCACATAACAACAACAACAGCATACTTTTACTAAAGATAATTTGAAATATATGTGCTGGTTTAGGGTTTTTTTTTTTTTTTTTTTAATTATCCAAGTTAAGTTTTCTGCATAGCACATTAAAAAAGAAAGGCATAGTTGGTGTTTTAAAGCTTCTAAAAGATACAATTAAAGTAAAAGTGCTTTCTTAAAAGATATTGTTACTAAATTAATTGAAAAAAATAAGGAATTATAATATCAGAACTCTGCAGCTATTTCCTCTGCCCCTCTAGCAGCCATTTCTCTCTATCCTCCTCTGCCTTCCCATTCTTCTGACAATGCTTCCTCACTCAGAATTACAAAATTACAGTCTCCTAACCAATAAAGTAAATCCAAGCCTTTGGAAGCATTATACCCAGTACTTGCAATTATTGCAATAAACTGGAGCACTGAAAAGAAAAAATGCTATAAACTATAGATTAGAAGAAACAATCTAATCTATAGTTTATAGAGATGTAAGTTTCAACCTATTCTTTTAGTCTATTTTTGTCTTTGTCTCTAAGGTGTGTATCTTGTAGACAGCATATTGATGGGTTTTGTTTTCTTATCCAATCTGCAACTCTTGAGTGGTGCATTTAAACTATTAAAATTCAGTGTAATTATTGACAAGTATGAATTAGTTGCTGTCATTTTGTTATGTGCTTTTTCATGGTGTCCCTGGTTTCTTTGTTCCATATTATTTTCTGTGCTAAGCTCATTATGTTTATGAATCGTATTATCATTTCCTTTGTTGCTGTTGTTTTAGTATTTGCTGAATATTTGTGCTCATCCTCTTTTTTATTGTAATGTGAAGGTTTATCATTTTTCTTTGAGGTTACCCTGTGATTTATAATATTCCCCCTGAGATTAGAGCAGTCCATTCTATCTTGCAACTCTCTTGACTTCTTCACCATTTAGAAGTTCTGTAATTCCTCCTGGCCCAGAAGGTGGGTGGGAGTGAGGGATGGATGCACTTCCATTCACCAAGAGGGTGTGGAATATGAGTAACAAGGGGAATGTTGCACCTTTCCAGTCACCCAAGTCCAAAATGTTCTTTGGGTTCCCAGTAAGTGGAGCCTGTTCTTAAGTCTCTGGAATCTGGGAGAACACTGTCACTTCAAATATCCAAAATGGTCAAGCTGCTTGTAAACATTCAAAATGGCTGCACCCTCCAGACAGACAAAAGTCCACAGCTCAGCCCGGCTTCCTCATCGCTGCTTCCCCTTTTATTCCCCAGCCACCAGAGCAGTCCTCCGTACAGTCCCTGGCTAGCAGGGCCGATTCTTAGGTTAATTCTTAGGTCCTACCACCACTTGAGGGTGGGCTGGTGCTTACTCACTGATCTGCACTGAACACTTTCCCTTGTTACCCTCCCGAGAGGGACCGGGTCTCCAAGAACAAGGTAAGCACGGGCGGGCTTGTGCTTACTCACTGATCTGCACTGAACACTTTCCCTTGTTACCCTCCCGAGAGGGGCTGGGTCTCTGGGAGCAACGTAAGCACAGGCGTAGCACAGAGTAGCAGGC
>NW_006922187.1:0-524 GCF_000298275.1 Orycteropus afer afer | reverse complement strand
TTTCACCAAAAGTATAATGAAATATTATTTTTTAAAACAAGAGAAAGAATAGACCTATCAAACACTTCATACAAAAAGGAGAATTTAAAATATCTCATTAATAATTTTTAATATTGATTATATGGTAAAATGTTAATATTTTGATATATTGGGCTAAATAAAATATATGATTTAAATTAATTTCACCTGTTTTATTTACCTTTTTTTTTAAGGTGGCTACTAGGAAATTCTCCTCAATTTGTCATTCCTGGCATCTCACTCACTGCTATTGAGTCAGATCTGACTCATAGTGACTCCCTCCTTGGGTTTCCTAGGCGGTATCACTACAGAAGTAGATTGCCCAATCTTCCTTCTGAGGAGTGGCTAGTGGGTTTGAACCACCAGCCTTCTGGTTAGTAGTCAAATGCCTTAGGCACTATGCTACCAGAGCTCCTAGACCATAAGACTGTCTAATTAAAAAATGGCCAATACCAGTACATATCAGCTCACTAAGGCTGAGGATATCTATCATTAGTTAATACAAC
>NW_006922186.1:1600461-1603457 GCF_000298275.1 Orycteropus afer afer | reverse complement strand
TTTAGTGTCAAAGAGTTGACTCCAACTCATCGCAACCCCATGTGCAACATTGCCCAGTCTTGCACCAGCCTCACAATCTTTTCTATACTTGAGTTCATTGTCACAGCTGTGTTAATCAATCTCAGTGAGGGTCTTTCCCTGTTTTGCTGACTCTCTTCTTTACCACGCATGATATCCTTCTCCAAACACTGCTCTCTTCTGACAACATGACTGTTTTGGTTCTCTTGTGGTGTTCTAACAGAAATACCACAAGTAAATGGCTTTAACAAACAGGGATTTATTTTCTTATAGTTTAGGAGGCTAGAAGTCCAAGTTCAAAGTGCCAGCTCTAGGGGCTGGGTGAAGACCCCTCAACCTTGGGCTTCAGACCTGCCTCTTGCTTTGGCCCACTGGAGCTGGAGGCAAGGTGTTTCTTAACTCAGAAAGCTGTTGGCTGCTAAGGCTGACCAACCCAACGTCAACAAGTGAAATGCCACAGTCTCAAAATTATCATGCAACATAACAGGTCACTAGTTCAAGTCCTGAAGCAGTCTCAAGATTGGCAGACAACATGGCAGGCTATTGAGATGAAGACTTGGGCAAATGCAGGATCCAAATGTGACAAAAAGCTCTACAGGCTTTCCTCAAAGCTTTTTCTTACACACTGGAAGAAGACCACATCCCTAAGGCAGTTACTTAGCTGCTCACAGTAGACTCTATCATGGAGTTGATTACCATTCTCATCATAGGGAATATTTACATCCAGCTTCCCAGCCACTCAAACCCAGGCACAGCCAAGTTGACACACAACTGTAACTACCACAATGACCAAAGTACATGAGATGAAGTCTCGTCATTCTCACTTATAAGGAACATTCCACCTCATACTTCTTCCAAAACAGATTTGTTTGTTCTTCTGGCAGTCCATGGTACTTTCAGTATTCTTCACCAACATCACAATTAAAATGCATGAATTATTCTTCAGTGTTCCTTATTCACTGTCCAGCTTTCTCATGCATATGAAGCTATTGAGAATACCATCAGACACACCCTAGTCTTCAAAGCAACATTTTTGCTCTTTAACACTTTAAGAGGTCTTTTCAACAGATTTTTCCAATCCAATACATCATCTGATTTCTTGACTGCTGCTTCGATGGGTGCTGATTGTGGATCCAAGTAGTTCCTAACATGTTTGACTACTAACCAGAAGGCTGGCAGTTCAAACCCACCAGCCATTCCTCGGAAGGAAGACTGGGCAATCTACTTCTGTAAAGATACTGTCTCAGAAAGCCAAGGAGGAGTCACCATGATTCAGATTCGACTCCATGGTAATGAGTTGTTGTTGTTGTTTTTTTGACAACTACAATCTTTTCTCCATTTATCATGATGTTGCCTGTTGGTCTAGTGAGGATCATTGTTTTCTTTACGTTGAGGTGTAATTGATACTGTAGTCTTTGATATTCATCCCTTTGAGTCATCTTCATTTTCAGCAAGCAAGGTTGCGACATCTAAATACCTCAGGTTGTTAAAGAGTTGTCCTCAAATCCTGATGCCTCATTCTTCTTTATACAGCTCAGCTTCTTGGATTGTTTGCTCAGCATACAGATTGAATAAATATATTGAAAGGATAGAACCCTAATGTACATTTTTTTCACTGTGTGTATGGGGGCATCAGTATGACAGCTGGTGGATGACATCTCATACATAGTGAATGATGTAGACCACAGTGTGTAAATTACCAGTTGATATTTTTTAGTATAAGGTCTAAGGACTTTTGGAAATAGGAGACTTCAGAAGCTCAGCAGTTTAGATTAACAACAGACCAAATACAAAATACTTATTTTTTTCTATTAGAAAATATGTATAGTCTTTGTGTTTCTCTTTTTCTGGGCTTTTTTTTTTTTCCTGTGACTAAGTAAGTGCTTCGGGATGAATCCTTGGGCTCTGTGATTTATGCCTTCTTTGTTCTCCTCCTGCTGGCTCAGTAAGTGACTCCTTTATGGACATTTTCCTGGTATTTTACTGTTTCTTTATTATCCAAGTGTCATTTTTAAATTTTCCTTGTTAACAATTGAGCTGAGTAATAAGCCTATGTCTCAAGTAGTTTAGAGCCAACATTAATGTCATGCCCTATTATTAATGGACTGATTTTGTCTGGAGCCATTTTATTCCCTTGAGCTTTCAGGAAAAAGCTGTTAACCCCTTTGTCAAGTGCCTTCTCCTTCTGCTTGTCACCAACTTCCTTTTCCTTTCATCTGAATGATGCAGTACATGGCTCTTTTTTCTTCACTCTTCTCCCTGAACGTGAGCACATGGTAGGAAAGCTTGTCAAACCAGCTAGCCAGTCAGCCATTTCAGTGCATAGTCAAGTAGCCTGTCGTTCAGCTTGTCAGCATGAAAACTCATTAGTTGGAAATAGAGCTAAAGAGTCTGTCAGCCTGTATGACATCAGTCAGTCAGAGTCGGTCATAAAACCACCGAGTGTATATATCAATCAATTAGTCTATCAGACTGTCTGTCAGATAGCTTATTAATCATCAGATAGCCTATAAATCATTTTTCATGTAGAAGACAGAAAGTGAACAATCTATCTTCCAGGCAATAATTAGACAGACAGGCAGAGAGTTTGTCCAATACACCATTAACAAATCAGTCAGCCAATCATTCAGTTAGCCAGAACGTCATCCTATCAAGTGAGTTTGCAATCAGTCTCTCAGTTTGTTAGTCAGACAATTGGACATATATTTAGTTCACAAGCAGGCCAGCCAATCAGTAAGCCTAGTTACTAGCAGTTGAGAATCTGAGAGAAACTTAACACAGACATATTGACTCATATTTCAGTCTTCCTTCTTTATGTATAAAGAAATCCCTACCATGGTGTTAAGGAGAAGAATGAGACCAAGCTTTGCCAGTGGTTTGAAGAACAGGGAAGGCACCAGAGGCTGACTAACTTGTTGTTGGCCTCTGTGACCCAAAATGGACTTAAAAGCAGATCACGAGGACTCAACAGATCCATC
>NW_006922186.1:1575294-1576298 GCF_000298275.1 Orycteropus afer afer | reverse complement strand
AAAAAAAAAAAAAAACCCTATAATTTGAAGAACAAGTGGAAAACTGACTCTATGTGAGTAGCTTGTCAAACTACATTTTTCAAGGCCAGATCAATTTATACAGCACAGGTATTATAGTTGTATGCAATGTTGCCTTGGTACTTTATTCTTGAAAGACTATGGCAGCAGCTTTAAGACAACTAACAAAGATTATACATGTCACCTTATCGAAAGGTGGCAAACTATTTGTACTACTAGAGCATTATGTTTTTTATGTTCAAATGAATCTGTCACAGATGGACTCGATATATTTTATGTATGCTGGAGAACTTTAGATACAGCTATTTATATTTGAATTTGTTATGCGCTACAGAGTGCACTTTTCAGATTACACAGTCTTCTTTGCATGAACAAATTCATGCCATTGCAGTACCCAGGAATTCATAAATAAAATTCTACCGAAGTAGGCAGTAATTAATGAGTTAAGTCAGTCTCTAGTATTATCTAGTTCTCTTCACCAAAGTTGAGTCTCTTGGATTTTAGCAATAATTTGACTGGTTGCTTGTAATGCCTTTAATATATCAGCTGCTTCTTTCTTATGCTGTGCCATGTCCTCATATTTAGTCAAAGATCATACAATAAGGATGATTTATACAGTTTTCCTATTAAATCACTCTGATGAGTATCTTTCACATGATTAACAAAAACATGTGTTACCACCTTTGGCACACTTCTTGAATATTCTTTCTGACAATAAGAATGTATGATTTAACGAGTCATTCAGTTACCTCACAATCTCGTTGTTCACAGGCATATAGTTTTTGTGCAACATACCCTTTTTGTGGACTGGCTCATATAATTGAAATTCGTTTTTATTTTTCTTCAGCTAATAATACTTCAGCTTTTGAAGTTCTCAACATTTCTCTCCAGTTGTCTGTTGTTGGTTCTTGAACAAAATCTCCTACCTCACCATTTCCAGATGCAACATTTTTAGTTTTTGTTTTGCTGTCCTGAATTTACTTGCC
>NW_006922186.1:1561404-1574479 GCF_000298275.1 Orycteropus afer afer | reverse complement strand
CGATTAGACAACAGTGAGGTTTTTTTTTTTTTTTTTAAATAAAATTAGAACATTTATTCTTGTTTTCAACTGTGGTAAGCAATCCCTGATGTGATGCATCAGTAACCTGTTTAGAGTCCTAGCAATTAATTTGTTCAATTTCTATTGGCCAGAGACAGTTATTTCTTTTGAAGAAAAACATATTCATCACAGATTGATTCAGTTACACTCTTATTGTTAATAACTAGCTGGGTCCTGTTACCTACTCCAATTATTCCAAGTTTGAGTATTATAACCGTTCCCATCAGTACCCATATCCATGAGTTCAAGTTGAGTGATTACAGCTAATGTTCTGTAACCATCTAGATCCACTTCTCTAGAACTATTAAGAGCCTCTGATACTGCCATATCTGTATTAATAGCACTGGCAGTGAGGATAGTGGAATTTGGATTGCTGATAAACTGAAGAATGAGCTCTCTAATTTGAAGTTCAATATCCTTAGGTTGATCATCTACAGGCACCTTGGTCATTCATGGCAAATCCACAAGTGTCATATTAACAATAATGAGTGAAGACATTTTAAGATGAATTGGTTCAGGGCTTACTCCTTTATTATTTCCTCAAATCCTTTCTGTTTCATTTTCAATTTCTTGTTGAATTTCATAAAAATTCATATGAGGGTTATTTTTGGTGTGAAGAAATCTACCCCATTCTTCTGCTTCAACACCATTTTCTTCTTCTGTTGTTTTTTGTTTATCTTCTGGTGAAACATGGACCACTTGCAGAATAAGAGGTCTCCAGGTGGCAATACCAGTACCTCTGAGAAGCAGGTCCCTCCTTACTGGCCTTTCTAGCACTGAGCTGTATCCACTGCTCTGTGTTCCCACCCCAGCAATCTGAAGCAGCTTGATGATGTCAGCACCCACCATGTTAAATACCTCCACAAGTTGTTGATGGCAGGAATTAGTGCCTCCATGACTCCCAAGAAGATGGGACCCCTGCCCGTCTGGCCATAGCAGTGAATCACCACTTTGATTTCTATGTTTCATTTTTACTTTTCTGTTGCTGCACAGAATCAAAAGAAAGTAAACTTCAGTTTTACAATTTGTATACCTAAAAGTGTGTATTACTCTTTATTTCATTGACTTGCTTAAGTGATTCTCTTTTGAATGAATCAGATGGAATTATGCTTGTTGTATGATACCATATTGGTACAAAAAACAGTATAGTGTGACACAATTATACATACTATAAAAAAAATCCTGTTTTATGTACTTAGAAATGGTTGTTAAAATTCTCCAAACTGGTTTCACATTTGCAGATTCACTGTATTTGAGCCTTGCTTATCATCACATATTTTTAATGTGCGTATTTAATTCTAAATTCTGTTCCACTGAAAGCAATTGGAAAAACATTTTGATGTTAGCCTTTGTCTAGTACTACATTTTTATATTAAAATTTAATTGTTGCAATAAATAAAAAAATTTAACCAAGGAATAGAAATGAGGTGTTCATTTTCTCAAATTTTGCCTATTAGTTTTGATGGAATTAATGTGTTATTAAAATGTAAATCTATTGCTATAATTGATAAGCATATTTTTTTAAATAAAAATTTTAAATAAACCAGTAAGTTTCTGCTTTTTTTAAAAAAATATGTAGCCTCACAATATTTTCTAACTTAAGAGTTACATTAACAGTTATAAACAATGGAATATATCTTGTATGTAATGTCTGAAAATAGAAGCCATTGATGGTGACCATCTACAGGTATTAATTTTTAAATAGAATGAGTATGTTGAATTTAAAATATGAACAATAATTTTCAGTTTATGTTTTGCTGTGGTCAAACTTTGTCTTTGTTCATTACACATCAGTTATTTGTGAGAGTGTTTATATGAATATCATATCATGTTTGTATGGGAAATTTGTAGCTAAACATCTCATTTTTCATAGTCTGCAAAAGAAGAACAGTTCTATTGAACTGTCTTTCTTATAACCATTAAATTGTTACATTTGCATATTAAAAATACTGAGCAGGGAACATCTTAGATTTTGTAAGGGGTGTAGGAGGGAAGGCACAGCTTGCATCAGATGTCCATATTTTATCTCCTGGATTTGTTTCACTTTCCTCTCAAGGCTCCTCTGCTTCTCACTGCCACCCATTGTAAAGGAACCAAACCCCAAAACTAAACCCACTGCCATGGAGTCTATTCCTACTTATAGTGACCTCTATTGGGTTTCCAAGGCTATAAACCTTTATAGAAATAGATTACCTTATCTTCCTCCTGCAGAGCAGCTGGTGAGTTTGAACTGCCAAAACCTTCTGGTTAGCAGCCAAGCGCCTTACCCACAACAACACTAGAGCTCCTGATTTAATCAGAACAGAGAAATTCCCAAATTCGGACAAAATAGAGGTTGGTAAGGAAAGCGTGCAAGAGGGAAAGGGAAGCTCACCTCCTCAGGATCACCTCTTCCTTAGTACAATCCCCGGCCCCACCAGTCTTTAAACTCTGGCTCAAGAAAGTATGCAAGCTATATCAGTTTAGGACTGCATCTGACCATAAGTAATCAAATGAACAATCAAGCAAACAAACAAACCCACAGGAATAAATAAGTAAAAGATTTATTTTTCTCATGTAAAAAATATTCCAGAGTTAGGAAGTCCAGCACCCATTGGAATCCATGCCCTTGTGTCTTTATCCTGCATCATTCTTAGCTAAGATACCATCCGCATGGCCACAAAATAGCTCCTGCACCTCCAGGCCTCATGTCTGCATTGCAGGAAGAAAGAAGGGGGCAGGAAAAAGGCAAAAGCCTATATGCCAACTGACTCCATTGCCTTTTACAAATCTCTCTAGAATTTCCACAGAATGACTTCTATTTACATTTCATTAGTCAGAACTGGTTATCAGGCCACCCCTCTGTGGAGTGAGGGAGACTGAGAGGTATAGTTTTAGCTGGACACACTCCGTCCCAAACAAAATCAGAGTTGTGTTAGACAGGAAAAAAGAGGGGAATGGATATTAGGTAAGGACTGGCAGTATCTGCCTGTCATGGTTATGTTTGTGTGTCAACTTGGCTGGGCCTGGTTGAGCAGCTGGGCAGCTGGTGGTAGTTATTCCCCACAATGAGACTGGCAATGAAATCCATGTTGGGATCTACCACAAGCAGCTGAGTAGCTGCTTTGGGTATGTGGTCTGCTTCCCATATATAAGAAGCAGCTTTAGGAATGGTCTCTAGCTTATGGCACCTTAAACCCTGCACATAGTTGTGTCGTTGTTCAGCAGCCTGTTGTTGTTCAGCAGCCTGCCATGCCCTGCTGACCTTGAGACTTACAATGGACTTGAATTAATGGCCTGCCGTGTGATTTGGTAATATCAGAACTGTGCCTTTTTACTTGTCAACCTTGGCCTTGGCAGCCTCAGCAGCCAGCAGCTGTCAGAGTGAAGAAAAGCCTTTAGCTTCAGTGGGTCAGGAACAGGAGGCAGAGCTGAAGCCCAAGGTTGAGGGGCTTTCACCCAGCCCCTAGAGCCTGGCACTTTGAACTTGGACTTAAAACCTCCAAACTGTAAGAGAATAAACTCCTACTGTTAAGGCCATCCCATTTGTGGTATTTTCTGTTAGAGTGGCACTAGGTAACCAAATCACTGCCACACACCTTTTCTGCTTCTTTGTAGTACATCTGAAAGTGACTGCCATTTTCACAATATTATTAAATACTAAAACAAAAACAAAAACAAAAAACTGCAAAGGTAGGAAGAGTGGGAAAAAAACAGAAAGAAAGTCTCATCAATGTGTTCACTTTTCTATAGCAGGACTTTTTGATCAGAAGAAAAATACTCACAACCTCAGTAGTGTCTCCCTGGCACTACCTCTCTGGAAACTATGCCCTCCAGTTTCCTTCCAAATCACAATTACTACCTCCCTTGGACCTCACAAGTTCTTCCTAAACTAAGGAAGGCCAAAGACAGCATTGCCTAGGGCTCAATGTCCTTTTGTGCATTTTTCAGACTGCCTAATTCATAGCCCATTGTCAGGACTTGGGTAACAAGGGTCTCTGCAATAATCATGAGAAACTAGAGATTAGAGGTCCTTTTTCCATTTTTCTGGGCACTGCACAAGCTTCCCGGATTTTGGTGTTGTACTGAGAGGTACATAGAGGTGAGCAAATGGAGCATTCTATGTTATAGTTTATATAGTTTATTATAGTTTGTATAGTCTTGGGCAAGTAATTTAACTACTCTGTGCCTCTTTTAGGGACCTATGGTGACATAGTGCTTAAAGCAATTGACTGCTCACCAGAAGCCTGGCAGTTCAAACCCACCTGCCACTCCTTGGAAGGAAGGTTGGGCAATCTACTTCCATAGTGATACCGCCTCAGAAACCTAAGGAGGGGTTGCTATGAGTGGGATCCAACTCCATGGCAGTGGGCTTGGACGTGGTGCTTCTATTACACATTTGTAAATGGGATAATAATATTACCTACCTGATAGGGTTGTTATCAGGATTAAATGAGTTAATGCATAAAGTACCAGGCACATAGTAAGAATAATTTTTATTACTCACTATGGGCTTGGAACACCCTCTCTCACCCCATCTGTGGCAAACTCCCTTTTGCCTTCTAAAGTCACTCAAAAATCATTTCCTTTGTGTTTCTTGAGTTCACTTAGCAAAATTAAGGATTCACTTATGTTTACTCCACTCTTTGTACATAGCCCTGATCTGATGCTGATCACTGTTTATTGTAATGCTATTACATCTATTGCTCCCACTAATCTTAGAATTCCTTGAAGGCAAGGGTCTTTATCTTATTTCTTTATCCTCAGCATCTTGCATAAGGCTTGGCCCACAGTAAATACTTAATGGCTCTTTGGAAATGAATGAATAATAACAGTAACAATAAAAGCCACTCCAGACTTCCTAATAACAGGGTATAAATCCCTTCATATACACATTTCTTTTGCAGAATTTAATGTAAATTCCCTTTCATGGTGTCCTGAAATTTATCTCTAGGGCTCCTGTTTTGTTTATGACAAACTATGGTGCTACATTTACTGGACTAGCTTTCAGCTGAGAATGCTGATGATCAGGGTGGATACTGGGGGAGGATGAGGGCTGGGATGAAAGGAGGACTAAGTCACCAAGATAGCCAGGTATTGCATATCCCATTCCATTATTTTCCCATGGTGCATGGTCCTAGAATTGTTGATTGGGGGAGAAACAGAACTTTCAAGACCCACAACAGCTCTTGTCTGTGGAAAGGATGGGACAGGTATCCTTGATTACAGAGAAAGTGGCAGGGAACTCAGCCATTATAGTCATAAAAGGACACCAGATACCAACAATAAGATTACTTTGTCAGATAACTAAAGGTTGAAACCAAATCAAGCATGGCTTGTGTTTTTGAACAAGATTGAAGGAAAAAGTAGGCCTCCCTCTCTGTAGCCTTTTTGTACCTAAAACTTAGGTATTACACTAAACTAAAAACTCCAACCAGAGTGACTTAGATGAGAGCACTGGATGATAAAGGGTAAGGGATGAGATAAGATATAATTTGTTAAATCAAATTATAATGTGTTTGCTTCTCTTCCACAGGCTGGGAATGTTCTGAATTTGCCACATGTGACCTTGAATAAGTAAGTCCTTTCTGTTCTCTAGGCCTTAGTCTCCACATCTTTGCAACAAGCCAGTTATACATGATGATCTCTAAGGAACCTCACAACTCTGTAAATTTTTTCATCAATAGTGGGATGAGATATCCAGAGACCTTTACAACCAAAAAAGATCTCATTTTTCTGGCTTGTAAGAGAGGTTGCCAGTGTGAGGTCATAGAACAGTCTATATGATAGCCTGAAAGTCCAATGCCTTCTAAATGGTTCTAAATGCCTGTGTCACCCAGGAGGGCTAGGGCTGTCTGTGAGCTCACTCCAGTTCCCCAAACTTGGTATTTCTCTGAGTGCAACCCCTAGGGTGAGGCCTTTGCCTTGAAGAGTCTGGGAGAGATTCTGGCTAATTAGAGCATTTATTCCCTGGCAAAATTGGAGTGGTTTTCCCAATATGAGAGAGTGATGATTTTCTCATTGAGTCACATTTATTATAAATCTGAGTGCCTAAGGCATTTGACTGCTAACCAGAAGGCTGGCGATTCAAACCCACCGACCACTCCTTGGAAAGAAATTTGGACAATCTATTTCCTTAGAGATACCACCTCAGAAACCCAAGGAGAGGTCACTATGAGTTGAATCAACTCAACAGTGAGGAAATAGAGTTTATTTGGAGAACAATTTAGTTTCTTGAGAGCAATGAAAAACTTCTATCAAATTTTAAGCAGAGCAAGGACAATTCTCAAATTTTACCCTCCACAGCTGGATGGATTATGGTGCCATCCACAGCAATAGGGAAACCTAGAGGAGTCTGGGCCTTTCTCCAGCCCAAAGCAAACCAAAACCAAACACACTGTCATGGAATCGAATCCTACTTATAGCAACCCCTCCTTGGGTTTCCGAGGCAGTATCCCTATGGAAGTAGATTGCCCAGTCTTCCTTCAGAGGAGTGGCTGGTGGGTTTGAACCACCAGCCTTCTGGTTAGCAGTCAAGTGCCTTAGGCACTACACCACCAGAGCTCCTTTCTCCAGCCCAAGGGCTTGATAAATCTAATCTAGGTTTTCTCAACTTACAGCACTATTGTCATTTTGGGCTGGGCCATTCTTTACTGTGAAAGACTGTACTGCCTGTTGTAGGATCTTTAGCAGAATTTCTGGCCTCTACCCCACCAAAGGCATGAGTTACAACAACCACAAATGTCTCCAGATATTGTTAAATATTCGCTGGGAGGCACAATAACCCCCCACCAATTGAAAACTCCTGGCCTAAGCTAATCATGGAGATTCCATTTCCTTTATCAGTTATTAGTTATTAGTTAGTAAGTGCTATAATATTCAGAGTTCTAGCTTCCCAAAATACATATTCTATACTTCTTTTACAGCAGTATAGTGCCAAATTTTAGTTGAGCACATTAGTACTAAGTTCTCTTGCAGTGGGGTGTAGCCGTAACAGTAGGTTATGGCCATTGGAAGTGTGAAAGACTTCTAGGAAAGATCCTCAAAATGAAGAAGGTGTTTCCTCTATGTTTCTGACTGAAGAAGGATATAATGACTGGAACTCCAAACAGCCATATTGTAAAACACAAGGGCAGTCCCTTAATTATGTCAGAATAGAAGACCGGAGGGATCCTGGGTCTTCCATGACTTCATGGAGCTACCATTCCAGCCCTGAACTTTGTCTCTTAGCCTCTATAAGGAGATAAAATTCTCACATTAGGCCACTATTTTGTTTGTTTTGCTGTTACGTTGGTGCTGAATATAATCCTAACTGCTAGAGCATAAAGTATATGGTTCTATTCTTAGCAATGAAATGTGAGGGGAAGTCTGTTGTGGAGCTTCTAGGAAAAGTGTTCTCTCTTTAAAGGGAAGTAGAGGAAAGAACTGCCCTCTCTTACAGCCTCTGGATGTTATTGTATGAAACCACGGTACCTGACATTGCAGCATCCATTTTTGACTATAAGAGGAGTAGTTGAAATACAGAAGATGGTATTGAACCACTGAATTGACAACATTGGGACTGCCTGTCTTCAGAGTATTTGTTAGATAAAGATAATGCATTTTCTCATTATTTGATCCATTTTTAGTTTAGTGTCTATTACTTGCATCTTAAAGCCTCCTAAATAATACGAATAGGTTAGGAATGGAAAGTAATGAGTTAAGTAAAGTTATTTTGAGTTTGAAAGTATCTGTGGAAAATCTACATTTATGATGTTCTGTAGAAAGTTGGCTATATAAGTTTGAGACCAAAAGAAGGTATTTGGTTGGTCTCAGTACTAGAAAGGAGCCTTGGTCCTCTTTGCAGTTGGACACGTGGCTATCCACTGTGAACACATTACCCCATAGCTAATATGCTGGCATGGTCAAAATATGGCAGCTCTTCTTCGTGGTCCCAGGAAAGGAATAGCAGGGAGCTGCAAAAGAGGGGTATGTGCTTCACTTAAAACAGTGGTGACGCCTTCGAGGCCTAACCTCAAAATGTGCTGAATGGGGAAAATTCAAGTGCCTTCTGTGGCTTCCCTTGAATATGCCATCTTTCGGCCTGGGTCCCCACACTGCCGTTAAAGTTTTGGGCCTCTGGCTATGTCCTATACATGCTCACAGCCACCAGAGGACAGTACAGTCTAGATAAGCATTGCCAGTCAGCAATACACGTCAGCCCTCCTGGAATCACTTACTGCCTGGGCCAGAGGCCCTGCATTAGTGCCTTTAATTTTAGGCTGGGGCCCAAGAGGCCCTAGGAAGGGAGCTCAGAGGTATTGGGTTTCCAAGGGAATCCTAATATCTTGTCTTTGTCTTTGTTACTCAGTTTCAGGCCTTCTGGGGAGGCAAGAACACTTCATGACCCCAGAGTGTCATGGGTTAAAACCAAAACAGCTGGAAACATAGGCCAAGGGATTTATTTGGGAGATGAATTCCTGGAAGGGTAGGTGGGTCTAGGCTTCATTTCTAGATCACAGAATTACAAGCTGCAAGTGTCCTTAGTTATTAGGCAGCAATTCTTAGTAGGGACTGTGAGTTGATTAAAATTATATGCAAAATAGTGGCACCTGCATCCAAGGTTTCATTAGATTCTCCAAATTCTGTGATCTCACAAAAGGTAAGAAGCCTTCTGATGGTTTAAGTTGCATATGAGACCATGAGAAGAGGAGAGATTAACCCACGGCTATGGTTATTCAGGGGCAAAGCTGGGACTAGAACCTACACCTCTTACACTCAAGCAGGAACTATCTGCAGTACATGTAAATCCTGTAACCCTTTATCTTCAAGATGCAGTTTCCTGGACACATAAGGGAAGAGGGACAGTGCTAAGTTTCAGCTGAACATTCTGCATTTGTAACTGATAGAATGGAATGGGGAAGAGAATGTGATGAGTGTCACATAATCCAGAGGTCTCTGTTCAGGGGAAGTTCTGAGTGCCTTCTCCATGTCTGGCTAAGGACCCTTGCAGCTCTGAGTCTGTGATTCTGTGATCTAGAAATGAAGCCTAGACCCACCTGCCTTTCCAGAAGAAGAGGAAGAGGAATTCATCTCCCAAATAAATCCTTCCCTTTGGCTGCAGGATTCTATCACCTTACTTCTCTTGTTTGGAGTTATCACTAGTTCTGTTTCTTTGTGTTTCACCCCTACATGCACAGCTGGGAATTAACTGTGGATATGGACTCAGTCTTCTCAGCTTCTTTCTCTTTTTTGCCTTTCCTAAAAGTGAGCACCCAGGAACTTTGGGTGTTGGTGCTAATCACTGATTTGAAATGCCTCCTTGAGGTGATAGCTCTATGGAAGCAGATTGCCCAAACTTTCTTCTGCCTGAGCAAGGGGAGAACCAAAATACTAAGGCATTTTACAGAGTTTTCTGAGTAACTGGACTTGTTTTATTAGTGACTCTTAGGACATCACAAGGGGGAAGAGATTTTTAAAAGTTCATCAAGTCCAACTCTTTGATTACACAAGCGGCAAGTCTGTGGCCCAGAGTGCAGAAGGGATGGACCTGTCATCACACAGAATTTCAGGGAGCTAGTACTTTGGAGCTCTGGTAGCATAGTGCCTAAGGCACTTGACTGCTCACCGGAGGAAGGCTGGCGGTTCAAACCCACCAGCCACTCCTCGGAGAAGGTTGGGCAATCCTACTTCCGTAGTGATACTGCCTCGGAAACCCAAGGAGGGGTCGCTATGAGTCGGGGTCGACTGTCGGCAAACAACAACAATAACAACAACAGTACCCTACCTCAGGTAGGTGTGAATCCCCATTCTCTCCAGCATGCTACATTTCTACCCTTTGGTCTCACTGGGGTAAGTGGGGAGTCTCATTTTGAAGTCTCTGGCCAGTAGGCAGAGCAGTTAGCCTGGTAGGCTTTTAGGCTTCACCAGAGTCTTCTTTCTAATCTAATACCTAATGCAGAACACCTTCCTGCCCTTTCTACTGCAAACCCACTGGCTCTCAATTTCTTATTTATGTGTCCTTTGAAGCAGCATGAAACATAGAAAAAGTCCCACAGACTGGGTTTTAATACCAGCTGCAACAGTTGGCAGCCTTGTGACCTTAGGCAAGACACTTCTCAAAATTCAGATTTTTCACCTACAAAATGGGGACAATAGCTCACTGGTACTTGTAATTCTCTTTATCCAGTTTAATTTCTTTTTCATAGTTTATCATTTTCATATATACTTTATAATTTATTTGCTTATTGAGTTCCCAACTACCCATTAAATGTCAGTCCCATGAGGGCATGGATCTTTGGCTGCCTTATTCACTTCTGCATGCTTGACACCTAGTACTCCACTTGACACATATTAGATATTCAATGGATAGCTGCTAAATAACTGAGTGAAGATTAACTAAGCAAATGGAAGGGAGAGTGGCCGGTTCACAAGAAACTCTCATCTTGAAAGTCTTCTTAATTTTTTCATGTGCTGAACCTGGCAAGTGTGCTTGGCAGACAAGTACCTGGTCTCTTCCTCATGCTACCCCAACAGTTGCTACCTGCTCCCTCCACTCTGTGTTAAGGCAATATTGTGGCATGCCTAGTTGTAACATTGGTCACTATGCCCCAGGCATAGGTTGGGGCTAGTGCAAGAGCTCAGGAAGCTGTATCAGCTTACTTCTGTATCCATCTCTCCTGGATGGTGAGATCCTTGCATGGAAGAGGGTGAGGGTTATGGTGCTCATTCCTTGTGTGCTGTTGTGATAAACAAATGCCCTTCATAATCCCCAAGTAGGATACATGGCTGATTGACTGGGCAACTGATCCCCCTTGGTGTAGTGAGTTCAGAAATAAGTGGTAGTTTTTAAGTTCTTAGAAATGCAGAGGTTGTGTAACTGCTAAGCACAGGATAGTGTGAGTTCTGTCATTGAATGAGAGTCCAATAATGCACAATTAAAGCACTCTGGGCTATTATCTCCACTCCTCATCATTCTTATCTGCCTTACCCTCTCTGAAGTTCTGTGTGTCTTGTCTATCTGTCTGCCTGTCTCTCAGCCCACCTTATTGGCTTCCTCTCAATTTACCTTTTCTGAGTGACTTGATTATCACATTCATGCACCTCCATCTATCTCTGGTTTTGACTGCTAATCGGAAGGCTGGTGGTTCAAACTCACTAGCCACTCCTTGGAAGGAAGATTGAGCAATCTTCTTCTGCAAAGATACCTCCTCAGAAACCCAAGGAGGGGTCACTGTAAATCGGAATGGAATCGACGGTAGTGAGTTTTTGAATGCTGAGAAATAGGTTGTAGAAGATGATCTTGGTTATCAGGAATGGCAAAACAACGTTGTCAGCAGATAAGTCAACACTTAAATTTTTGAACTATCTGAAGAAAGACTGTGGAGCATCCTACAAAATCTTCTGAGGCAAGGATTGGTTTCTGAATCTTCATGAATTCCTCAACACCAAAAGAGAGACTATGCATGGAAAAATACACACACATGGCCAGAGGAAGGTTAAGAGACCACATTGTCTGTCTTTAAGTCCCTCAGTTAATATATGATTCTCCTCTGAAACATCATCATTGAGAGGCACTTGTGCAGACTTTGATTGCATATCTCTTATGACAGGGAGCTTATTCCATCTAAGGATAACCTGTTCCATCCATAGCCATCAGATAGAATGTTCTTTCTTGTATTGAATGACTGATGTGACTGTCTCCTTGTGACTTCAAACTATGGTCTTAGTTCTGTTCTCTGGGGCCTCCCAGACCTACCTTCTTTCTCTGTCCATAAAAGGAGCCTTACATATGTCTGAAGGCAAAGACCACCTCTCTCTAAGTTTTCTCTTCTCCAACATAAACAATCACAGTTCCAACACTCTTAACCCCCTCTCCAGCCTGCTTACCCCTCTGGACACACCCCACATATGAGTCCTTAATGTCTGGTGCCATGACTAGGATAGAGTCCCCTAGAATGTGTTTAACCAGGGAAAATTGGAATAGAAATGTTGCTTCCCTTGATCTGGACACTATACTTATGTTAATATAGCCTAAGTTCTCATTAGCATTTTTGCTTAGTATCCCAATTGTGATGCCTGTTAAGCAAAATCTCTAGTATCTTTCTTGTAAGCTATGCTACGGGCAGTCTTTCCCATCTTACACATAAAGTTGGTTTTCTTCACCCAAGTTGAGGACTCTACATTTGTAACTGTCAATTGTGTGACCTGTTTCAACCACTAATTTTAGCTTGTTGTTATCTTTTTGGAATCTAACTCTGTGACCTGAAATATTCCTTCTCTTCCTTTCAGCTTTCAAATTTTTGTAGAAATCTCCTGTCCTCTCTCTCCCTAAGCCAGTTTTGTTAATTTATTGAAACATTCAGTACCTTATTAATTCCTGCAGGAGGGTGTGGGCTCCCTTTTCTGGGTGCTGCTGGGGACAGGCCTCAAGGATTGTGGTGTGAGAATGACCTTGGTCAGTGAGCACCAGCAGGCTTTGCGGAGAAAGTAGCTCAAACAGCAACCTCTCCCCCCAGCCTATTTGGATTTCTGTCAGGAAAAACTCCACCTATTGGATGGCTCATTCAGCATGGATGGAGTAAGATTACCGGTTTGTTGCCAGGGCCTCAGTTTTGGGATGTCAGGACAGGCAAGGGCAGGTCAGTATACCAACATGACTCCTCCAATGGGTTGGGAGTTGTCAGGCCCAATAGTCTCTAGTCAGTTAACTCTAAGACCCCTTCTCCATTCAAGGAGGGCCGGCTTGACTCTACTCTTGGTCCTAATGAATCAGCCTGTTTTCTTTTATGTTAATCCTCTATTTTAAAATAATTCATAAGCATTGTACAGTATTTAAAAAAAAAAAAAGCTAAAATTCTCACAGTACGACCATCCAGTGATAATCCACTGTTTGATGTTTTGCTAGACAGGCACACATACAATTTTATCTAAAATGGATTATGTTATCTGTACTTTTCTTTAGTCCATTCTTTTTAAGCAATATTATATCATTGAAAATATATAATGGCAAAACAGTTCTAAAGTGACAGCACTAATGAATAAATAGTATTCTGTA
>NW_006922186.1:1557170-1557934 GCF_000298275.1 Orycteropus afer afer | reverse complement strand
GCAATCCTACTTCCGTAGTGATACTGCCTCGGAAACCCAAGGAGGGGTCGCTATGAGTCGGGTTTGACTCGACGGCACATAAAAACAACAACAACTAAGTTATTAGGTCATAAACACTAAGTTGTTTGAACTTAACTACTTAATAAATAGAACTGTCAGGTATTTCTTTTACCCAGATGTGCCATGAAAATACTAAAGAGATTCTAAGAGCATTGACAACCAAGAAAGTTTAGGAACCCATGATATAACCTGGTAAAAACATAAATGGTGGGGAAAATGACCTACATTTTTCTCCTATCACCTCTTATCTTCTGTGATAGAGGCCACAAGATTTCCTGGAGTTTCTTTCTAGATTCCCATTCTCCACTTCTACCTCCATCACTGCTGGGTGTTTTGGACAAGCATTCCTATATCTGATTTGTCTATAGAAGAAATATTGTCTTTGAGTGGATCCCCTGAGTATTAATTATGGTTTCTGATTTGGGGTTGTTTTCCTCCGAACAGGTCATAATAAAATAGCTTCATCTACTTTATATTAGCAATAGTTCTCCATTTGAAGGAGAAAAAGTTTGTCTGTTCCAATTATTAATGGATGAAATGAACTCATTAACTTACATTTTGAATTCATAAGATGAAAAAAAGGAAATGAGAAAGATATTGTAAGCTGAAGAAAAGTCATCTAGTTAATTGATCTTGTTTTCCACGGGCAGGTTGTGTTGCTAGGTGCTGGTTGAGTCAACTCCAACTCATGGTGACCCCATATA
>NW_006922186.1:1555555-1556727 GCF_000298275.1 Orycteropus afer afer | reverse complement strand
ACATGTGTATGAGACAACTGAAAATACCATCACCTGAGTTAGGCGCACCTTAGTCTTCAAAGTAACATCTTTGCTCTTTAATGCTTTAAAGAGGTCTTTTGCAGCAGATTTGCCCAGCGCAATAAGATGTGTGATTTCCTGGCTGCTGCTTCCATGAGTGTTGATTGTGGATCCAAGTAAAATGAAATCCCTGACAATCTTCTTTCCATCTATTGTGATGTTCCTTATTGGTCCAGTTGTGAGGATCTTTGTTTTCTTTCGTTGAGGTGTAATCTATACTGAAGACTGTAGTCTTTAATCTTCATCAGTAAGTGCTTTAAGCAAGTCATCTTAATTTTTTCAACAGGTAAGGTTGTGTCATCTGTATATCACGGATTGTTAATGAGTCTTCCTCCAGTCCTGATGCCATGTTCTTCATATAGTCCAGCTTCTCAGATTATTTGCTCAGCATACAGATTGACTAATATGGTGAAAGGGTACAACTTTGAGGCACACCTTTCCTGATTTTAAACCGTGCAGTGTCCCCTTGTTCTATTTGAATGGCAGACTCTTGATCCTTGTTTGTACAGGTTCCTCATGAGCACAATTAAGTGTTCTGGAATTCCAATTCTTCTCAATGTTATCCATAATTTATTATGATTCACACAGTAGAATGCCTCCATATAGTCAATAAAACACAGTTAAATATTTTTTTGGTATTCTCTGTTTTCAGCCAAGATCTATCTGACTTCAGCAATTGAGTAGCTTCTAGGCTCATAGCAAAATGCAAACCATCATTGTATAATAAACTGACAGATGAGTGCTGGTTCCACAGTCATATGGAGCTCAAATGTGATGGTTAATAATATCTGTAAACATGGCTGGGTCATATTTCTCAGTTAGGCAGAAATTATGTAATCATCCTCCATTTTGTCATCTGATGTGTGCAGCCAATCAGTTGAAAGGGGAGTTTCCTTGGGAGTGTGGCCTGCAATCCATATGGATGTTCTGGAAAAGCTCACCATCTCGCGATTCTGCATTTGATCCTGCATTCACCTCATGATCTTCTCACCTCGAGTATTTGAGATGTGAGCCAACAGCCTGACCTAAGATTCTGGGTTCATCAGCCCTTGCTACCACGTGAGTCAGGAGAAGCCTCCAGTCTGCCACTGACCCATGGATCTGGGACTTGC
>NW_006922186.1:1552589-1554470 GCF_000298275.1 Orycteropus afer afer | reverse complement strand
AAAACAGTTCTAAAGTGACAGCACTAATGAATAAATAGTATTCTGTAGGTATGTCTCTTGGAGGATATTTAGGTTGCTTATAATTTTTCAATAGTTGTTGTTAGGTGTCAGCAAGTTGATTCTGGCTCACAGCAATTCTGTGCCCAACAGAACGAAACACTTCTCAGTCCTATGCCCTCCTCACAATCATTGCTGTGTTTGAGTCACTTGTTGCAGCCACTCTGTTAATCCATCTCATTGAGGGTCTTCTTTTTCTTTATTGACTCTCTACTTTACCAAGCATGATGTCCTTCTTCAGAGATCAGCCCATCCTGACAGCATGTCCAAAGTTCATGAGATGAAGTCTTGCCATTTTCATTTTTAAGGAGCATTCTGGCTATACTTCTTCCAAGACAGATCTGTTCATTCTTCTGGCATTCCATGGTATATTCAATATTCTTTGCAAGCACTGTAATTCAAATGCATCAATTATTCTTCCATCTTCCTTATTCATTGTCCAGCTTTCATATGCATATGAAACTATTGAAAATGCCATGGCTTGGATCACCAAGCCTTGGGTTTCAAAGTGACATCTTCACTTTTTAACATTGTAAAGAAGTCTTTTGCAGCATATTTGCCCAATGCAATACATCATTTGATTTCTTGACTGCTGCTTCCATGGGTGTTGGTTGTGGATCTAAGCAATATGTACTCCTTGACAACTTCAATCTTTTCTTCGTTTATCAAGATGTTGCTTATTTTTCCAGTTGTGAGAATTTTTGTTTTCTTTATGTTGATATGCAATCCATACTCAAGGCTGTAGTCTTTGATATTCATCAGTAAGGGCTTGAAGTCTTCTTCACTTTGAGTAAGCAAGTTGCTTCATCCAATCCTGAAAGTCTTTCTCCAATCCTGATGCTGC
This sequence comes from Orycteropus afer afer, assembly GCF_000298275.1. NCBI lineage: Eukaryota > Metazoa > Chordata > Mammalia > Tubulidentata > Orycteropodidae > Orycteropus > Orycteropus afer. The sequence goes on along the minus strand of NW_006922186.1, from coordinate 1,553,569 downwards.
GTTCTTCATATAAGCCAGGTTCTCAAATTACTTGCTCAGCATACCGATTGAATAAGTATGGTGAAAGGAGACAACTCTGACACATACCTTTCTGATTTTAAACCATGGAATATCCCTTGTTCTGTTTGAATGGTTGCCTCTGTGTCTATGTACAGGTTCCCCATGAATGCAAACATCATAATGAAGGTCCTTGTGCATACAATACATTTTTTTCACTTTCATTAATTCCACAAATATTGATTGCACACAGGTACTTTGTGTGTTAGGTTCTGGGGATATATGGTGAGAAAGAAATTCAGCTTCCACCTTGCTGGAGCTATAGTCTAGTAGTCTGTTTGACTGTCCACTTAGATTTAGCTCTTATTGATAGAATTGCTGTGTCAAGACTGTTTTCTAGAAAGGTGGTTGCAATTGACACTCTTCCCAGCAGAAAAAAAAGAGTGCCCACTCTCCTATATTCTTATCAAACTAGGCTTTCTTTTTAGCTTTTAGAGGTGTCTTCATAATGCCGTTAGAATAATAGAAGTGAGTAACCAAGAAAACATAAATAATAAAAGTACATGGTCTCCAGAATCTTATGAAGATTTTTTCTGGTGTTCTCTTATCTCTAGTTTTTGGTGACTTTTGCTACATAGTTCCAAGAAATGGTTTCCTTTCACCCTCTTATTTATAGTGGGAGTAACTTCATTAATTGGTTAATTCATTCATCCATCTATTTCATTACTTATTAGGCAGCTTTTTATGCCAAGTCCTGACTGACTGCCAGGAAAATAGAGATGAAGAAGATAAGGTGACTGCTCTTTGGACTTACCAGACTATTTTCCACAGGACCTGGGACAGAGTAGGCCTCTGACACTATATAATGAACTTAAGTGCCTTGATGTTGAAACTCCTCAGGACCTCTCAGGGTGTGGGTGGGGTGAATAAAACTCTACAATATTCCTCCATGACCTCTATACACAATCCAAGAAATATCATAA